>NW_015507797.1:16667-39540 GCF_001515645.1 Sinocyclocheilus grahami | reverse complement strand
GTGGAAAATCATTAGCAAGACAAGACATGATAAATGAAGTAATGCAGAGTCTTTTTAGAATAAGACAGTATGGACTTCTGGTAAATTTCATGTGGGTACCATCACATATACAGTGGGTACGGAAAGTATTCAGACCCCCTTAAATTTTTCACTCTTTGTTATATTGCAGCCATTTGCTAAAATCATTTAAGTTAATTTTTTTTCCTCATTAATGTACACACAGCACCTCATATTGACAGAAAAACACAGAATTGTTGACATTTTTGCAGATTTATTAAAAAAGAAAAACTGAAATATCACATGGTCCTAAGTATTCAGACCCTTTGCTGTGACACTCATATATTTAACTCAGGTGCTGTCCATTTCTTCTGATCATCCTTGAGATGGTTCTACACCTTCATTTGAGTCCAGCTGTGTTTGATTATACTGATTGGACTTGATTAGGAAAGCCACACACCTGTCTATATGAACCTGTGTATTAGTGTATTATGTGTATTATGAGATTTTTAATTTTCCTCATTTGTTTCATACTGTGTCTGCTGTTATTTTTGTTGCTAATTGAGTACCATTTTAATGTGAATTTCATTAATTTGGGTTAAATGTCATTTTTATAAGACTGTAAGTACTGAACCGTTTTGTTTAAATAGGTATTTATCCAAAGTAAAATACACAACAGACATTTGGGTAATTCCTTCCAGTCTTTATTGAGACATATGTTCATTTATTTCAAATATTTTCCCCTGTTGGTTATAAATAAATCAAATTGTTAACTTTTTCATACTTACCTTTTGTGTTGATTAAGGTTATTCTCTGTTGGTTTAATTCCCATGCTGTATAGGAATATTACTGTAGGAGTATAAACTTAGTTAATCTGGGTTACAGTAGCCAAATAGGGTAATAAGAGGAATATTAATATATAGTCGGGAGACACTGTCAGAACCCGGTGCTCCGCCCTATTAAAGGTTAAGGGTAGGGGGCGCTACATTCACATTAATTGAATGTGATTGATCAACACCATCTTTAAATTTGCAACATCTGTTGTAAATATATGTGTAGGCCTATGTTTAAATATATACATTTACTGTAATATGAAATATTGTTACTGAAAAGTGTTATAACATAAGCAAACATAATTAAAATTATTTATTTAGTTTTCCAACAAAGGCATGGCTTCTGCGGGGCATTGAAAATCATTCAAATTCATTAAATTACCTTTAATAAAAGTCATTCAGGACTTCCGTTCAAAAACTCGGGAAGTCTTAATTAATTTCAAACCATCTTTTGTATAATTAATTAATTTAAATTAATGTTTCTAATAGACACATTTATAACAGAACCTCAAGTAAACTACATGTTATTTTGTTTAGTCATATACAGGTAGGAGCTTTTTAAATTTATTACTCAGAACGACTTAAATTTTGCTACAAATATCCCACAGCGTCATGATGAAATTGCAATCCTAAGTGTTCTAGCTGTTAGTCTAAATGCATTTAGGACAAATAGCATTTAAATGATCATTTTACTACCGTTTCTGCATGCTTGAACATGTTACACATCAAATCAATTTGTGTTATGCATTTTCATTTCGCAACTTATAAAGCGTTCAAATGTGCATGCAATTTACATATTAAGACTACTGTTGGAAATGGCAAATGTAAATTATATAATTGAATTTTAATTTTCCTTTTGCAACAAACTTTGCACGTATGGGTAATGGAAAATGTAAATTTAAATACAGAAATACAATGCCATTTTGCATATTGCATTTTAAATTTAATTTCGCTACCTATATGCTTCCATACTAGAAAGCCATAGGAATACGGCTCAGTACGGTTCAGTACAGATTTATATTGCTGGAAAAAATACTTTCTCCATCTAGAATAATCTAGTCTTATTGACTGGCTTTACGAACTTTCTGAAAGTAAATAAGTTACCAATATGCATTGTAAGAAACTGAGTATGGATGGATGTATTAATGACATTTAATAAATCACTTCAAATGTTTGTTTTTTTATTAAATGTATTGATGTATTGGTCAAATAAGTATTTTTAGCAATTAATCAAAAGCTTCATTGTTTAAATAAATAATTTAATTGACAACAGGATCTCTGACTCTGTTGGTGACACTGCATTTAATGTGTAAGATAATATGGCTTCATTAGTAAATTTATTAAACACTATTAATACAGCAATTTGAACCACAGTGCTGAATCATATATGCAGATTTAGCACTTTGTTTTTGTCTTTTTAACTTCAGTGTTTTCTCACAGATGCTTCTGCTGGTGAAGGAATTGGGCCAGATATTCCTTTGAATATATTTAGTTTTTTTGTGCTTTATTTATTCATGCTTCAAATAATTGACTTAAAAACCTCATATACTACAGTATATATAAATGCCACAATATTTTCTATTTTAATTTTTTTATGTAAATCTGTCTCCTTGTCACCTGATCAGATGTGAATATGTTTTCTGATATGTGGTCAGAGTGAATCTGTTTTCATGAAGACTGCAGTACTAAATGCTCTTAGCACCAGTTTAATACTCTGTTTACGTAAAGTTTTTACAGATGATCTTGCTGTGTAAGCAATAGCATTTAATTAATATTATATTATTATAGTTATAATATGAAACATTCAAATTTTTCAGTTCACACTGTGGAAATAAAAACTTGTTTTGCAATGAATTGTGTTGTATGTTTGTATTCAGGCTATATGCTTACTTTATGGAGTTGAAGATTTTACTATATGAGTCTTGAGAGACTTTGCACTGGTTTATACTGAGTTAAAACTCTATGATTAGTCCACATTAGAATCAGGGTATCTTCCGTCCAATCAATTTTTGTTTTAATATTGAAATCTGAAAAATGAAAAACGGGCACATATTTCGTTTTTCAATTATTCAAACAAAACGAAAAATCAAGAGTCCGGATTAATTTTTCGTTTTTACATTCAGGGATAGAAAACGAATAAACAACTTGAATATTCGATCTCTACATGTGGGCGGGAATGAAACGCCCCTCTCTGCTAATTGGTCAACCAAACATTACAACATAATAATAGTCCTAAAAAAACCTTAATAATAGTCCTCCGCTTCTATTGATTCTTAACATGTTTATTTCTACTACATTTTATCTCTTCATCAAACAGCCAGATTAATGAATGGCTTGACACAAACCATACTGAAGCAGAGCCTTTTGGCCCTAGGCATGCCTATTTTATTATAGTTATCCACCCATTAAAATCTGTGATGAATGTAAAAACGAAAAATTAAGCCGGATTCTTGATTTTTCGTTTTGTTTGAATAATTGAAAAACGAAATATGTGCCGTTTTTCATTTTTCAGATTTCAGTATTAAAACAAAAATTGATTGGACGGAAGATACCCTGATTCATTAGTTATGGCTGATGTATATTTCTCTCAGTTAGGTCAGGCTAAAAAATACCACACGATTCTCTCTCTCTCTCTCTCTCTCTCTGTGTGTGTGTATGTGATAATATACAATACTTTTGTATTGTAAACTTTTCAAAAATTACTTTTGCCACAAAAATAAAAACACATTCCAAGTAATACAGTAATTATTAGGGCTGGGCAAAAAAAATTCGATTTTTCGATATATCGTTTTTTAAAATGTGGTCGATTCAATATCGATTCTCAAAGGCCACGAATCGATTTTTTTCAATATTTATTTCCGCAAACATTGAACATAAGATTTACGTTAATCTTATTACTAGTCTAATCCACTAGATGTCACCCCCTTATTTGCCTTGCGCGATGTTACAACGGAGAGTCCGTCATTCATTCATTGCTTAAAATGGTGGATCCAGGGCTCTACAGTGCGACTGAAAACTACTGCGTGCGACTATGAAAATGTTTTTAGGAGCAGCAGTGCGACTGACCCGATTATCATCTCAGGGGAGCTTCAAATGTTTCTACGTGTTTTTGCAGCGTCGAGTAATGTATCACAGACATATCTCACGAATCCTTTCATAAGCAAAGTGAGAGATTCATTGTGCAGTGTAGAGAGCTTCGTTGATTATAGATGTGAGATCGAAATTAACTAAGATGACTGCCAGCTTTTAATGATTTTTAAAAGAATTTGTAAATGTGATACTGATTTAATACAATTCAATAAACAAGAAGTTAATATTAAGTGACTTACATTGTCTGACTATAACACTATTGTCTGATTTGGCTCTATTTCGTCGTCGAAAATAGTTTATAACAAAGACACAGCGGAGCTGCTGCGTATCTCCATTCAAACACAGCAGTGTTTCGTTATGAATGAACTGCGTTTTTTAACGAATCTAGTGGTCAGTGATTCATGATTACCCATTCATAAAGACAGTCACTTGCTTCATTCCTGAATGAATCAGCCATTCGTATGAATCAATTGAATGAATGATTCAGTGATAAAATCAGTGACTTACCGCCACCTGCTGTCAGTTTGTTTCATTTTAAAAGTATCTTTTCAGTTTTTTAAATAATTTAATATTTCTATATTCAAAATTTTATATTTAAAACATTAATATCATCATGAATTTATGGATTTAATTGCACTCTTTAATTTATTAAAGTTTTAATAAAGCCTTCACATAAAAAGTCAGAGGTATGGAAGCATTTTAGATTTCGCAAGCACGATGACAAAGATACTGTGGACAAGAACAAAGCTATATGCCAAATAGTTGATGGGCCCTATTGACTTGACTTAATTAACCATTTGTAATCTTATGTTCACTGTTCATTTTTTATAAATGTAGGATTTGTATTGAATCTATATTCATTCATATAGTCAAATCGAATCGAGAATTGAAATAAAAAATCGAATCGAATCGAAAATCGAATCGAATTGAGAGCTTGAAAATCGAAATCGAATCGAAACATCTGAATCGATACCCAGCCCTAGTAATTATTATAAAAGGAACAAACAACTAGCAATAAAAATGATAAAAAAATATAAGAATGTAAATATAAGGGGATCTAAATCAAATAAAACGTAGACTCTAACTGACCTATGGGTATGCAGATGCAAGGAAATGTTCAAGTAAAGGGCCACACATTTTTGAAATTCATTCATTATCAATTATTGGACAAATAGCCACAATCAAAATGATGGTATTATCAATAATAAATTATCTTTTCACAATGATCCCAATACAATCTTCCAAAAAAATGGTTTAATGCACTTGAGAGCATAATAAACAATTTCTACTGGAAAAATCTGAATCCAAGAATTGCACTAAGAACATTACAAAAAACTAAAGAGCAAGGACGATTATCAGCTCCTAATGTTCTATATTATTATTTAGCAGCTCAGTTGCATCATTTAACCAAATAGATCAATAATAATCACTTTCAAAATCCATGGTTACAACTTGAACAATTAGCATGCAAGCAAATTCCAATTTCTGACTTACCTCGCTTTAATAATATCATTAAAAAGCATAGCCTATATCTAAAAACCGCAATCGAGACAACACTAACAGCCTGGTGAAAAACTAATAAAATAACTGGTTATTTTCTTTAACTACATATTTTGTCAGGTCAGGCTAAAAAAATACCTCTCTCTCTCTGTGTGTGTGTGATAGTGTACAATAAACTTTTCAAAAAGGACTTTTTATTAATGCCACAAAATAAAAAAAATTAATTAAAAAAATCACATTACAAACAGTAAAACAGTGTAAAATCCAGATGCAGTTATTGTGGTAAATACATTATTTCTGAGAAAACAGATTGAAAGAGAGTTTGATCATTGTTCTGTGGAGAAACATGTGTAAATCACTTCCGTCATTTCAGATTCCTGTAAGACAACACAATACAAAAAGTCAAAGGAGAAAAACAAACCTGATGTTTCAGATAAAAAACATTCAGGAGTTTAATAAAAGTTAACACATTAATAATGGCTATTATTGGCTTGAGACAATATGACGCTTTTGGTAAGTGACAGATGCTCACTGGTTTTGGGGGCATTAAGGGAATTTTTATAGCGTAGTGAACTAAAGCGGTTTGAATGGCTACATATTTTTAAAAAGTAAAAAAAAAAAATTATATTAGATAGTCATTTTACATATAATGGCATTTATCAGACATTTATTAACAACATCATGTCACTCAGCATGATTTTCAATCTAATGCATTTCAATAGGGAGTGACTTTCGTGCCTGCACCACGGTTTTTTTTTCTGTTCATATAACGACATCGCATGACTTCAGAAGATTTTGAATGCAACACGAGATGTTTGTAATACTTTATACTGTTTGTGGTCAATTTTTGCAATAACGTGTGTCTGTACGTACGTATGTGTTGCTTGTGTTTTATATAATTGAGAAGTGGGTAGGTTTAGGTTTAGTGTAAGGAGTGGAGCTAGGTGCTCCAAAATAAATAAATAAATATAAAATCATTTCTAGTTTTACAAATGCGAAGATTTAAACACTAAAGGGGTTATTTGTGTCCATGAGCATGAATCAATAGATAAAAATTTCATGACTATGTCACGAAATGCTGTGAGACTGGGTTGGGACTGGAGTGATATGCTCAGATTTTCTGGTTCTAGTCAGAATCCTGGCAGCAGCATTCTGGATGAGCTGCAGCTGTCTAATGCTCTTCTTGGGAAGGCCAGTGAGGAGACCATTACAATAGTCCACCCTGCTGGTGATAAAGGCATGAACAAGTTTCTCCAAGTCTTGACTGGAAACAAAACATCTAATTATTGCAATGTTGAGAGGATAGTATGCTGATTTACTTACTGCTTTGACATGAAAACTGAAACTAAGGTCTGTCTCCAGAATCACACCAAGATTCTTGACTTGATTTTTAGTTGTTTGACCCCCTAGAGTCAAGGTATGCATTCACCTTGAGAACTTCATCTTTGTTTCCAAATGCAATGACTTCAGTTTTCTCCTTGTTTAACTGACGAAAGTTCTGGCACATCCAACTGCTAATTTAATCAATGCATTGGCACAGGGAGTCAATGGGGCTGTAGTCAATTGGTGATAAGGCTAGGTAAACCTGGGTATCATCTGCATAGCTGTGATAGGCAATTTGGTTCTTTCTCATTATTTGACTCAATGGGAGCATATACAGGCTGAACAAGAGCGGTGCAAGAATTGAGCCTTGAGGGACTCCGCATGTCATGGATGTCCACTTAGACTTATGCTCTCCTATACTCACATAATAACCTCTCCCTTCTAAGTATGACCTGAACCATTTGAGGACCATTCCAGAAAGTCCAGTCTCTCTAGAAGTATGTTATGATCAAGCAGTGTGAAACGCAGAGATATTTTGGCAGAATCAGAATTTAAGCAAATATCATATATTATCTTTATGGTCGCTGTCTCTGTGTTGTGTTGTGATCGGAAAAAATTGGCAAAGGGACTGATTGAAAGGTTTTTAAAATAAACATGTGTAGTTTATGTGTATAGGCATATTGGTATTAGCTAATAGTGATGCCACTTTTTCTCTTTATTTATCGATTTATTTAGAAGTATCCTGAAGAAATTCAATTAAATATTCTTTAAATATTCACATATTATTATTATTATTTTATTTTTGGTTACTCTGCTGAAAAAAATCTTAAATCAACCTGAAGTCATTAGTTGGTCAAAACACTGAACATCATCTTAACATGACACACTGGCATAAATCAGCCAGACCAGCAAAACCATCATTATTTTTTTTCAGCAGGGTGTAGCTTATTGGTTTAACATAAATCAACCGAATAATAAAATAAAATGTCATGATGATGTACAGTTGTGGCATCATCTCAAACAGAGATGCTAAACTAATATATAGCAGCTTGAGGAAATAACATCAAGCATCTGTTTCAAATATAACACCGATTTTCTTTTTTTCTTTTTTCCCGGAAGTCCACAGTTTCCTGCGGAACTATTTAACAGTATCTGTTTCAGTCAGAAACATCCTGAGCTATAACGTTTTTACCAGAAAAGAGTATGAACCGTTATTTTGTACTTAAGAAATAACACACTTGTGCTGTTCTCTCTTACACTTGTACCTAAATTATAACCCATAGTTTTTCTTTTCAAATGGCTACACACTGTATAAACTGTGTAACACACCTATATGAATGCTGCAAAATGCTCAGCTAAATTAAGTTCTGCTGTCTTCTATGAGGAAATTCAGCTGAGCATTTTGCAGCATTCATGTTTTGTTAGTGTATAGTTTATCACTTATATTTGTGATTGTCTGTACAGTTGTTTACAGTTTTTTTAATTGCTTTGGTGCAATTTTCACTAGCAAGTGTTAGATTTTCAAAATTCTTAGAATTAATATCACAACAGTTAATCAAATGTGCACTTTTTTTCAAAACATTTCAGCATGTTTTCAGTTGTTTTAGTATAATACACAAATTCATTTTTACTACCAAAGTAAGTATTTTATCAAACAGCGCATGGCGCTGCTGCCTACGTCAACACGGACATGCGTCAGCATGCACATGCATTGTTTACAAGAAGCGGAAGTGCACGCATGCGTTGTGATATACTGGATGAGTATAGATTGGATGAGGAGAAGAATTGTTGAATAAAGTCATTATTTTTGTTTTCTTTGCACACAAAAAGTATTGTCGTGCGTGCAGTTAGTTTCGTTTATGCGTTGGCCTATGTTGATGTGTTGGAGGAATGGGCCACGACCAGATGATCTTCTCCGTAGAGTTTACTTAACTTCTTGAACAGCGTAGTTACACCGTTCACTCACCAACAGTACAATTGGCATAAACACACATTCTGTATGTCACTGTTCTCGCTGATCGGTGCTCTTGCACAGAACGGCAGCTTTCCCGACCGTGCGATGAGCATGCGAGCAACCTCTACAAAAGACTCTACGTACACACATAACTCAGCGCATATTCTCTGACTGATGTAACTAAACAGGCAATAGGAATAAGAACAGAATAAACATAGTGAATGGGCTTAAAGGGACCATGCTCTCTTTACTACAGTATTCTTGTAGCTTTGTAAAATTACGGTTGAACCACTGATGTCACATGAGCTATTTTACTGATGTCCTTGCTACGTTTCTGGACCTTGATCGTGGTAGTACACTTGCTGTCTATGGGAGGGTCAAAGAGCTCTCGGATTTCATCAAAAATATCTTAATTTGTATTCCGAATATGAACGAAGGTATTACGGGTTTGGAACGACATTAGGGTGAGTAATTAATGACATCATTTTCATTTTGTGAACATACAAGGGAGAGGAAACAGCCAGTGACTGTATGACATCAGACTGATCATACATTTACACAGTGGCGGCTCGTCGGGGGAGACACAGCTACCCCAAAATTTTGAGGTGAAAATGGGAGGAGGACGATTAATGTTAATAAAATTCACAATTAATTTCAGTTAATGTCTCAGAATGTGTATTTTTTGTTTGTAATTTCACAGTTGTAATATCATACCATGTTACTGAAGTTGGAAAGCGCCGCTTTTCTATCGCGAATGTGCCGAATCTGCTAATGTAATTACAACTGCTAAATGATAGAGAAGGGGAGGGGGAGGCCGGGGGACAAAAAAAATTAGCCAATCAGCATTGAGTGTTCACTTTCAGCGCTGAGGAGTGTTGAGAAAAGAAACCTTGCAGAGGAGGCTAGCCTCCCTTCTTGTATATCAACCAATCATCATAGAGACGTAAATTACGTGCTATTAGTTTGAACGTCTCCAGCTGAGCTGATAATGTGCCAAGTACTTATGACAAGTAGTGATATTGAATATTTGGTCGCCAACAGATTTACCAAGCTGTCATTCAAACAGTATACTGTATATACAAATTAAAAATAAAGGGAGAACACGCCTAAGCTGGATATAGGCTAATGTTTCAGCAGTGGGCTCTTTTAACACAGACTTTTAAGAAGGGACGGATGTTTGCTTCAAGTGATAGGTCAGGTAAGTGAAGTTATATTATCTTGCTGTATGTGTGTCGTTTTCTTTATATGTTCTGACTAAAAGCAACCACAATTCAATCATAGATTCTAGCATAACACCTCATATCCATGTCATACTTAATCACACATTTTGATAACACATTGAATAGATACAAAATTACGTCTTTTATGTCATTTACCATTTTTTAAATAATTGCTAGGACACATTTCTCAAGACTTAGGTCTTTTTCAAACTTCTTCACATAGCTCTCCTAACCAACTTTCATCTTGGCACAGCAATTGATTTCACATTCAAAATGCATTAAAACTACCAAAACACTTCATGCACGTCTCAAATCAAGCCAATCTTCCATAACACTAGCAAAGATTGTCAAACAACAAGCACACTTTCTCAATCATAAAACAATGACCTAAAAAAAACTAACAACAGATAGCATTATACAATGTTTTCTTTAGTAAAATTTCATTACAATACAAGAATGATGATCTCTTTTGTTTAGAATTCACTGCAGTAAATGTTATATGGTCCATGTTTACATTACAGTACAAAATTATCTCTATTTGTCACCTTTTGTATAGATGGTAATGTAATTGAAAGCCTAATAATGCCTGTGTAGTTGTTCAGGTAAATCTAATTGATTTGATAGTATTTCAGTTTTTAGATGCAGAATATGTTTCATTATGAAATGGGTACTTCCAGTCATTGATTCTGATTGGTCAACAGCTGTGTTTTATTGACGATAAAGCACGGCTATAACCGCTTCACCCAAAGGTTCTGTTTATCACTGTGCAACACCCTTAGCAACATAGACAAAAATATAGCGTCAAAACTTTTTCATGTATTATGAATTTCAGCAAGAAATAACTGTTTATTATTATCTATTGAATTATGAGTGACCCCTGCTAGCATTACGTTGCGTCATTCACCTTTAATTTTGAGGCCACATCCTTCCTGCTGTCAAAAAAGGTTTCTTATATGGGATATATGTTGATGTGTGCACATGTCTGTGTGGAAGCCCACGTGAGGTCCATGTGGGCCCACTGCGGGCTGAAAATGTAGCCCGTGTGGGCAGCCTGCTGTGGGCCCCAGTACCAGTGTGAAATGCGGGCCATGTATGGGCCCCATACGTGGGACCCCAGTGGATCAACCCAGAGTGTGGGTTTACTGTGGGCCGGCCTACACAAAGCAGAGTGGGCCAGTTGTTGGCCCACTGGGCAAAGTGTGGGGAAAGTATGGGCATAATTTGGAAACACTGGGCAAAGTGTTGCCACACTAGGGCACAGTGTCTAGGACAAAAGTATGCCTATGCAGTGAGTGTGATTTGCTGGTTCTGAAAAATAACAGTTAGTTTGGTACTATTAAGTAGTGTCCTAGGCAAAAATGTAGGGCCCCAATAGACCTCACAGTATGCCCACACTTTGGAGGAAATGTGGGCATAAACCTGTGTAGGGCCATTGTGGCCTTAGCAAATAACAAAATTAGTTTGCTTCTACTTTGTACCTGCAGAATACTACACGCTAAAATATATAGATTGAAATGAATATATATTTACAGTTTTTTTTTTTTCAATTGCTAACAAGGGTTTACCAATCATACATTTTCATAATGCATGTACATACATAATTTTCTGGCCAAAACCAAATTTTGTTAAATAAATATAAACTCTAGATTTCAAAATGCTGAATACCTTTTTCTAGATATACTAACTCTATTAAAACACTGCAAACCTGATTCAAAATTGAGTCATTCGGTCAAAACATTAGCACTAGTTTCTATCAAATAGACATAGCACAGTGACTGTCAAAATACTAACAGTTAATGACTTTACAAAAACTGCATTACTTGTCATGTGTCAGTTCTTCCTGCATATAATAGACAATATAAAAATCCATAGTTTTTGTAATTTAGCCTTCAGTTTACCTTCAACTGAAACCCATTTTACATTAAGTGTTGAATGTGTTCATTCTTGGCAACATACAATCTAAAACTGAATGAGTCATTACTTTGTAGAATGTACAATAGAACAATTATGGTCCCCTATGCAGAAATTCAATTGGAACCTTGATTGAAATTGCTTCCAGTGGGTGGGGGTTGGATGTGGATGGTGACCCCATGGTAGCTGATGCCAGTGACAAAAATTCCAACATACATGGCCTTTGGTTACTATGCAAGCTTGTTTCCATCACAGAATAAAAAAGTAAAAACAGTAATTGTGACCTTTTTATCGCACAATTCAGACTTCTGTTATTGGAGTTTACATCTTGCAATTCCGACTTTATCAGAATTGTGAGATAAAGTCGCAATTACCCTTTATTTTTTATATTCTATGGCAGAAATAAGTTTTCATAGGTTCCACATGTGTAAGGGGAAAAAACTAACAAACATAAAACATGCACAGTCCAACACACATTCTCACTCCTCTCCTCTACCTCTTCTCCCTTTTTCTGATCCAACTACTTCTCTACCTCTTACAACTATTCCTCTCCCAGGCATTATTTTTCTCTCTCTCTAATTCTGTGTTGTTCTCACATTCAAATTGTTCATCCACGAAACCAATTCAAAGAGGTCTTTTTACTCTATGTTGTTGATGTAATGGAAAGAGCTTCAACACCTGACTATTCCTCCAACTGAGACTGGAATCAGCTATTTCTAAATATTTCAGTGATCTGTTACTTAAAAATGCTTATCAGTTGTTAAAATATTTTATATAGAGAGATTTCTTTCAATACTTTTGAGCTACTGTTGTAGCAGAAGTAGAAGCTTTATACTATATTTACGGTTTGGAACATTAGGTCTTCATTTCTGACATGCTGGGTTTCATTTGTAAATAAGACTAAAAAGATCCATGATTTTGGTTTTGGGTAAGTTTGTATGAAAAGAAAATGTAAGCATTTTAGAAACATGGTAATTGACTGAAAATTGTGTGAAAACAACACAAATTGTGTTAATGGTATGGTCACAACAGACGGATGTTGTGCTAATTGTGTTTAGAGTTTTGAAAATGTGACTACAGATTGGACAAAGGCCAAAGGGATGTTAGCAATTGAAAAAAAAAACTGTAAATGGAATAGAAGATATAGGTTGTACTGCATGTTAGCTTGCTTATTGTGCCCAAGAGCATAATGTATACATGTCTTACTAACAAGTACATATGCTTCTAACCACAGGTAGAGAGCTGTTCGTGGCTCCAACCCGTAAGTTTGCGATGCTGTTTTCGACTATTCGTTTGAACTATGGATTCAGGAAACACTGAATTGTTGAACTATGTTGATAACGACGATAATGGTTTTACTACACTAACCGTAGTTTAACCATGGTATTTGCAGTAAAACTGTGGTTATACGAATGGTAATCAATATAAATAAATAAATGAATAACATGGTTACTTCACTTTTGCTACAATAAAACCATGGTTAATTTTCATAAAGGGCTTAAAAATGCTTTAGGGAAACACACCCCTGACTGAGTGTTTCTGCTATCTCTGTCTCTTTTTCTCACATTCAAATTAGCAGAACTATCTTCAGCTTTTAGTCTTACAGGAAACTCAAGCATTCAACAGGGTTTATTTCTGCAGAATCACCCTGAGGCCACATGAACAGTTTTTACAGTTATTGTGAGGTGTCAAGATCTAATCTGAACTTTTTCTAATTTAAATATTTTTTTTTATTATAATGTGTTGTGTTTTTACTGTAAAATTGGTTTACTTGTTTTTTTTTATGTTACTGTGCAATATACAGTGAAAAATTTTAATGGTTTGACATTGCATTATATGTAATAATTGAAGTAGATGGGTCTATTAATTTTGTATCATGTAATGAAATACACATTTATACAGTATAGTATATAATATAGGCAAAGAGTATAGAAGACCAAGAGGCGAAACTCTGATGCTTTTTGGGTAACAGCCACTTACCAGCACAGATATACAGAAATAGATAGTATAACAACGAATGAGAGGTCAAAGTGGAATAAAAGAACGCAATGTTGGGCAATCCACTGCAAAAACTATCAGTGTGACAGTAAAAATATTTCCTTTCATCGTTTTCCCAAAGACCCTGACAGGTAATTATTCACAAAAGTGTAAAATATTGTGTGTTTTGAAGTGGGGGCGTAGCGCTGTCTTATGCACCTGCTAACTTGAACTGTTTTTAGTCTAGTAGTAAACTTAAATCCTTGTAGGAACTTCAGGTCCTAGCCATAGAAACCATAATAATGATTTATATGGCTAAGGAATGATGCAACTTTACACATTTACAGTTACTTACTATATTATTATTTACTATTACTCCACTAGGTCTGAAATATTGTACGTTTTAATCCCCTGGAATACACTACAAACATGATGATCTAGACTAGAACATGATGCATCTCTGTCATAACTAAATAATTAAACAATTTTGGAGAAAGTGGCTGTACGTGTGTGTTTTTTTTTGTTTACAGTCTTCCTTTAACAGACATTAATATAAGACAATACTGCAAAAACAGTTTACTGTCAAGCTGTTATATTCCTATTATATATTTATTGTCCAACATTCCTAATTTTTCTGTCATTAATTTAATTTAATTTGTTGGTATTAATTCAGTTTTAATAATGCTAACACTTGAACTTAAAATATTTTCAACCGAAACTGACATGGTTTCTAGAGAGCAAAAGGTTTTGTGGAAAAAAAGGGAAGACTTTAAAATAAAATCTGTAAAATAAACTGTTAAAAGGATTTGATGATCACTAGTCTAGTGATTGTATGATATTGTTGTCATTGTTCAGGCTGTATTTCAGCTTTAATGTGCGGTTTTTTAAACAAAGCAGTTGATATTTGCCATAGCAGCAGCTAGAAGCTAGTGGACTGCCGAGTCGCTTTCACCCCAAAATGGCAGAAGTGCAGGGCTGCTGTTGCAATTGGAATGTTCTACTGAGTTTCACCTCTTGGTCTTCTATACTCTTTGGTATAGGTCCTAGTATGCCATAATATACCTGAAATCCCATAATATACCTGAAACATTGTCACCATACTTACAGTGAATTTCTATCAACCACTGATGTGTGTTTTTTTTTGCCATATATTGAACAGAATATTTAGTTATTTTATTTCTTTTTAAGTTCAGTGGTCAGATGTCTTACTGTCCATTTTAAAGGCTGTAGGCTGGCATAAATGCTGTTATGTACAGTAGAAAGCCTTTATTAGATGCCTTGTTTTGGCCAAATGTAAAGGCAGCATCACATGCATCTGCTGATAAAGCAATCACTCATCACATGAGCACTTCATGTGACAAGGACTATTTGTGTAGCAGTGTGAGTGACTGTTAACTGTGTTGCTGCCTATGACGATTGAGGATGTTGCCTTATAAGGCAGTTGTCTATGTAGACCGTGAAGCAGCTCTCTACGATGTGAACTTGAACTCACATTTTTTTTACTTTTAATTTACACATCCCCCTTTTTTACATTAAGTTGCAACTTTACATAAATGATTATATAAAACTAAAATATAACCTCCTTCTCAATGATACAATGTAATTTGTACAGTGTCAATTCGAACATGTATTGTCTTACCACTTTTTGTGCATTTCTTTTGTAGAATGTTGGATCAGCGTATGCTATTTCTTCTCCACGGGTCTGATCTGTTTAAAAAATAATGACAGATGTTAAAAGAAACATTTATTATGGATATTTTAGCAGTATGTTACACTTGCCCTCTTTTTCTGCTCTACTTTTTTTCCTGCAGATCCAGAAGATCACAACTGCTGCTCCAATCAACAGAAATCCAGCAGCAGCAGTAGCAGCAGAGATCAGCACAATCAGAGAGTCTGGAGAATGAGAAGCAGTTTGTGGGCCTGATGCTGTAACAACTAAGGAGAGACAATCTGTCAGTCTGATCTTAGTCTCAGATCCCCGCAGTCAGTTCAATGACCTTCTGAGACTAGTCTGACCAGCATGGGGCTCTTTAACATGTTTATGCCTTAAATGAGTTTGTTCAGAAAGTGTTTTTTAGCAGAGAAAAACAGGTAAAATAACTGGCCTTATTATGTAACAACACATAACTCTGTTAATTTCTTGTTTATTAAATTGTTGTGTTGTATAAAAGCAATATCACCCACACAACTGTGCTGTTGATCTGAACATCAGTGTCATTACCTGCAGCACTTTCAGATGAAGGATTTTGTGGAGTGATGGTAGGAGTGGACGGACGAACTGGAAAATATTAGAGAACCACAGAGATATGAATAAATCAACAGAATGGAAGAGGGCTGCTCTATTTGTCAGTCTTGTTAAGTTTTGGATGAGTGTTTGTCATTTAATGTGAGATTATTGTCAGTCAATCACATCAGTCACATCATTTTCACTCCTAATAATGAATTAAAATAAAAAAATACTCACTCAGCCCATCAACTAGTGTCAATGAGGGATGAATGAAGCAACTCATCTTATGATCCTGTAGCTATATGAAGGCCATATAATGCATGTCTCTGGGGATTGTTTGTATGTTGTCATATCATTTAAGTAAACAAGGCCGCTGTATGAGTTCTCACGTAAGACCATGGCACAATTTAAAGACAATATCACATTCTGTGTATTGATATTTGTTTGTTCCTTCACCCCTTAAACGTGTCTTAAGTATTTTAATAATGTAATTTTAACATTGGCCTAAATATAGGCTACAATATGTTCAGTGAAGGGGGCTTGATAAGTCAGTCTCTCCTCACCTTATACTTTCATGAGCTCTGAAATTCACCAACAATTGGTTTTGCTGTACTTTTGCTAAACATCTGAACTTGGTAGAGTGCACACTATTGGGAATCTGTGTTGCATATTTGGCACATTTTTTATGTATTTGGCACATTTTTAACTGCATAATGATGCAGTACTTTGTATAGTTATGAACTTTAACTTTTCAATAATGTAACCACACTTCAAATAGTGCTTTTCACAATTTTGCATGGTTGCAAAGCAGCTTTACACGCATATGTGACCCTGGACCAAAAAAACTGTCTTAAAGGGTTAGTTCACCCAAAAATTTAAATTAGACTGTGTTTTACTTACCCTCAAAGCATCCTAGGTGTATATGACTTTCTTCTTTCAGACGAATCCAGTCGGAGTTATATAAAAAATTGTAGTCATTGGAAAGTCTATGGAAAGTGATCATTGCAGTCAGCGAGTGTTGCAGTTGAACAGTCCACAAGTCGTCAAATAAAGCGTGCGCATCCATAACAAAATGTGCCTCACACGGCTCCGAGGGGTGAATAAAGGCCTCCTGTAGTGAATGCATGCGTTTTTGTAAGAAAAAAATCCATATTTCAAACGTAATAAACACTTTTCTCTCACTTCCGGTATCTGTCATATGCGGAAGGCGTTCTGGCGGATGTCTCGCGAGTTTGTTTATAGGAGCAAAGGAAGCAAAGTTTCCTTACTTTAGCAAAGGAAAACCAGTCTCCTCTTTGTTTATATCGAAATCCTCCAACATTTTTCTTTGCAAATCCTCAGTTTGTACTTCTAATTCGTGACCGGCATTTTGTTTTGTTCTCTCTCCGCATTCGTCACTAATCACACAATGGCGACGTACTACATCATCCGCTGGAACGCCTTCCGCAGATTCCAGATATAGGAAATGAGAGAAAAGTGTTTATTACGTTTGACATATGGATATTTTTCTTATAAAAACGCATGGATTCACTACAGGGGGCATTTATTCACACCCCAGAGCCATGTGAGGCACGTTTTATTATGGATGCGCGCGCTTTATTTGACAACTTGTGGACTGTTCAACTGCAACACCCTCTGACTGCAATGATAGAGCTTGGAATAGCGAGGACAATTTTTAATATAACTCTGACTGGATTCGTCTGAAAGAAGAAAGTCATATACACCTAGGATGCCTCGAGGGTGAGGCATCCTAGGTGTAATACAATGTAAAATACATTGTATGGGTCAAAATTGTTGATTTTTCTTTTATGCAAAAAATCATTAAGTAATTAAGTAAAGTTAATAAGTAAGATATTAAGTAAAGATCATGTTCCATAAAGATATTTTGTAAATTTCCTATGAATATATGAATATTTTTTTTGCAAAAACAGATAACTCTGGTTTTTAATTTTTATTTTCAGAAATCATGTTTTTTATAATGTTATAATGTTTTTATTGTGTTAGTTAGCTGTTTTTTAGTAATTTTTTAACCTAGTCAAATTAACCAAACTGCAGTTTGATTGAGATTATTTGGAATGCACAATGAAAAAAACATGATTTCTGAGAATTGTTAATTCTTATCTTAACAATTCTATCGAATTGTTATCTGTTTTTGCAAATGAACTCTTCATATATAAACTTAATTTTGATTAGTAATATGCATTGCTAAGAACTTCATTTGGACAACTTTAAAGGCGATTTTCTCAATATTTTGATTTTTTGCAACCTCAGATTCCAGATTTTCAAATAGTTGTATCTCAGCCAAATATTGTCCTATCCTAACAAACCATACATCAATGGAAAGATTATTTATTCATTCAATTCTCAATGTCAAAAATCAACCCTTATGACTGGTTTTGTGGTCCAAGGTCACATACAGAAAGTAGTTACTAAAGTAAAGATATATAAACAACATATATTTATGGATTTGAAATGGTGAAAGAAATTCATGAACTTGATCAGAAGGTTTATTACTTTAGTATATTCCCCAACACACTCCAATGCACCTGTACCAACACACTTTTTTCCATTAATGGTTCTTTAATGTCCCATATGGACAACAACAACATTGCACTTGGAAATGTGGACTGCAGTCCTTTGCTGTCAAAATATTATGAATTATTAAACAAATTGTTAAAATTATTCTGACAGCCCTCAAAACATTTGTGCAGTGCATTGAGAGTTGAAGCGTGCAGAGACAATGGGCAGAGATGTTACGGATGGGTTTATTCCTTTCACAGGCACTGAAACATAAGCAGTTCTGTATACGCTCACATTCTTCCACAAACGAACGGAACTGCCTGTGTTTTAGTGCATGTACAAGAATAAAACTAATGTAATGCCGACTTCACTTATACAAAAGAAGTTTATTCAAGTGTGCTATTAGTATTTCTTTTAAACTAAAAATAGGAAAGTATACTTTTAGTCTTCTTTTTATGTACTTCTCAGAAATGGGCTTTATGTACTTCTCAGAAATATACTTAAAATGTAATTTAAGTATACTTGACTTATACTTAGAAAAAGTCTAAATATATTTGAGCTATAGCCTACTTGTGCTCCTAGAATCCGTGTTTTCATTGTTATCCGGTAGGGGACGCTAGTACACATTTTCTTTACAGAATTTCCCAAAAAAACACAAGTGAAGAAGAAACCGAAACAACCGAAACAACTTCCACATGTAATCTAACATGATCATCAGACATAAAACAGCATCAAAACTGTGTAACGTTATGGAATAAAATGTCGCCAATGAAGAGGTTATACTGACTGTCAAGCTTTGGGGTGTTGATTGACTCCATCTACGTTTTGATTATCATTCTGAATCCAATTCATATTCTTTTTTCAGCTTTTTGTTCAAAATGTTGTTTATTTCTTTATTTTTTATTTATGAAACTTACCCACATTCAACTGTTTAAAAAAATACTGCATGAAGCTAGAATAAAATGTTTTTGTTTATAAGCAGATACCCTGTTCTTTCTTTTGATGTTTTGTATGTTCAGATATTCATATAACAAAATATATACAAATTAATACCTAAATAGGGACATAATAGTATACTTAAAGTATGATGTAAAGTTCACTTTAAAAAACTTACGAGTATACTTTCAGTATAAAACTAGTAAACTAGAGACTATACTTCAAAGTGAACTAAAATTATACTACAAGTATTTAATTAGTAAACTATCAGTATACCTATAAGTTCACTTTCAGTATAGTTGCAGTACAAGCTAAAAACATTGATGTAAACTAGTTGTGTACTCAGTTTACTACTGTTATACTTAAAGTATACTTAAAAGTATACTTTTATATACGAGAAAGTGGGCCAATTTATTTTATAACATCAGAAATATCTTCCAAATATAATCATTTATTTTCTGCATGTTGGAGAAGCTGTGGTGAACTTAAAGACAAAATGGGAAATTTAATTAGATAATAAAATAACAGAATGAGATTGGAAACAAAGTTTAAAAGAAAATGTAAGAACTACGCAATCTCCATATTGGCAAGAGTATGGTTGGAAAATCAATATGCGATATTTTATAACACCAGAAATATCTTCCAAATATAATTCCAAAAGCATGTTGGAGAAGCTGTGGTGAACTTAAAGCCCATTATACTCATATATTTTATACTTAAATATATATAAAAAATTTGGACAGAAGTAATTCAGGTAATGGAAGAATTTTTTAAGAAATCAAATATAATAAAGGTACAAAATATAGTTTTGGGAATAGGACCTACGCTACTTAGTAAAGATTAGTTATATTTATTTAGAATACTAAGAATTACAGCTTTTAAAACAATAACAAAATTTTGGAGAAGGCAAGAATCCCCAGTTTTAAATGATTGGTTAGATTTACTATCTAAAGTACACTCTATGGAGAGGATAACATATGAAATTAAGAGTAAAAGTATAAATTTTGAAAAGACATGGGCACCTTTAAAATCAAAGTATACATTATAAAATAAAGAAATACATATACTAATTACCTTTATATAATTCTACCTCCCTTTTGATTTATTAATTTATCATTTGTATTTATTTAATTAATATTATACTTAATAAGTCTTAAATAATATTATTTTAATTACTTATTAGGAATTAGGTGTCATTATAAGAGTTTGATATAAATATATGGATGTTATTTTTCTCTCTCTCTCTACTTTTTCATATGAAAAAGTGTATTGGTTATTGTTCTAATTATTATTATTTAATTCTTATTATTATTACTTTTTTTTCTTTATGCATTGGTGATGGTATTATCACAAAAGAAAAAAGAGATCACAAGAGATATTAGAAGGAAAAATGAGGAATAATAATTGGTAAAAAAATATGATGTCTTTAAAGAAAATGTTAATTTGTATAACTGTATTAAATGTGCTTGAACTGAAAGACATAATAAAGTATAAAAAAAGAGAAAGTTTTTTTTTATTCGATTTTTTTTACTATATAAAATCTGACACAATCCAGAAAAGATGCATACCTAAACAAATGGCTGATACTGCAGAATGTCCCCCAATGCACAAAAAACTCACATACCCACACACACAGGCACACACACACATACACACACACACACACAAATACTCACATGGCACACACACTCCCATTGAAACACATTATTGCATTTATGATGTTTCTGCTGGGAAATGACTGTCATTTAGAATAGTTTTTTTCTTAACCCAGTTAAATTTGAGTGATGGGGTGGAGACCAATGAGTTTATATCCTATTTATATTTTTAAATGTATCTTTTATATTTATTACACATTTATGAATCTGTATGTATATGCATGTGTTTGGATTCAAATTCAGTATCCATTTCTTTTCTTTTTTTCTTTACAAAATATAGTTTTTTTAATGTTTTGATATATATCTGAAAGTCTTGAGATATATCTGAAAGCTTAATGAAGCTTCAAGTTGGTGTAGTTTTAAATATTTCACTTGTTTGTCTCATTTAAGGATCTCCATAGGATTCAATAGGCACCTCTAGTAGCGGTAATCATAAAATGCAATTTTATGTCATTTTTCCACACCAGATGGCATCAGTGTTTAGTGACATAGGTCCTGATGGATGATCATGTTTAAAGTATAAATATGCAGAAATTGTGTTTTTCTTTGTTTTGTTCTTTTTGGTGAAAAAATGTATAAAAATATGCACATTTTCATAAAAATATCCAGAATTGAATGTGAATAAAATAAAAATCTACATTAAAAAAAAATTTTTTTTAATGAAAATTGACCAATATAAGCTTTCTGGACCAAAAAATAAAATTTGTGTCATTTTTGGCCTTCGGGTAATTTTGACCCACGAGGGACACTTTTGTTATAGGTTCTGGAGGGACGGATGAGGGTTTTAATGCTGTGTCCACTGACTTTAACAGCTTCAAGTTTAACGCACTTTCGTGTTCTATACAGGCCATTTCATGTTTATTTCCATGCAACGCTTACTGTGCCTATATTAAGACTTTTCGGAGATTCGCAGTCTTTAAGTCCTTTTAATTTGTGCTGTCATTGATGAAAAAAAGTGTTTACTTATAGTAGTATTTGTAACAGTATAGAAAGACTACAAAGTAACCGCAGTTTATCACCGAATCCAGTCGAATCCAGTCTACAGTGTTTCCTTCAACCAATGTTCAAATGTGTGCATGTCCACTGATGTTTTCTGGATAATTGAGTTGGCTGGTATTCTGGGGGTGTTAGTAAGCTGTGCCATTATTTATAAAGATTAATTTATTGCATTAGAAACACACAACAATTGTGCCATTAGCACACTTTAAGTTTACTTTGATTGCCATTGCAATGCATTTTAAAGTCACTAAAAGTAAGGGATAGTATGACCTCAGTTTGTTATTAGTATAATATTAATGTATGTTCAACACTCACACGAATAGAGCGTCTGGCGCGAATGATTTCAATGTTAAGTCAATGTAAAGACGCGTTTACGCGCGTCTGGAGGTCTCGCGGCGCGAATGAGGCGTTTAGCGCGGCGCGGAAGACGCGAATTCGCCTCATTCGCGCGTCTAGTTCGCGCGAATTACGCGAATTGAGCGTTTCGCGCGTTACGCGCGAATGGTGCTTTTTGTGCATTTACGCGTTTGACGCGAATTCGCGTCTGACGCCCGAGTTGAAAAAATTTAACTTTGGCGTCAATTCGCGCCGCGTTAACCAATCAGGAGCCTGCTTGCTGCTGTGGCGGCAGGCCCGCCCGGAGTCACTCATTCTAAATGGAGGAACGACTGATATTATCAGTGAGCAGTCACCCAGAGATTTATGACACAAGTTCATATTTCTATAGAGAC
>NW_015507797.1:2898-16174 GCF_001515645.1 Sinocyclocheilus grahami | reverse complement strand
ATTTACATGTTTATCTTCCTGATGTTTATATGTCTGAAGTATAACTTTAATTATGTAAAATATGTTAAAGCAAGTTCAAAACAATTTCACACTTGTATTTAAGCACTGGCTATGTATGTCACTCACTCCCAATATCTGGACAATTTTGTTATTTCAATTATCATCTTTCTGTCTTATTGCACTGTGTGTTGTATTTTTGATTTCACAGGCCAACAGAGGAGGAGAGGCACCCGGCGTCCCCGTGATGGTCCGTCGGAGGTGGAGCAGACGCTGCTCGAGCTCCTGAGGAGTCCTCCAGCCCCACCACCACCACAGTCTGCTGATGAGCACTTCCTCCTCAGCCTTCTGCCTTTTCTGCAGAGCATGCCGCCTCATACAAAAGAAATTATAAAATTTAAAATGTACAAATTGGCGATGGAAAACAGCACCGTTGTGCTAAATTTGGAACAATCGGACCCCCACAGCCCACAGTAGGCTTTAAAAAAAATGAGGCAGCAGGCTCTGCAGGAAACGCAGAATGCCCTCCTTCCTCTTCTCCTACATTTTGTTACCTGAGGCTCTTCCATGTTCCAAGCGAGGTCCTTTTTATTTCTGTCTCTGTATGTAAATAGTTTGTACATGTTGTATTTTTTTAAGTTTATATTCAAATTATTTTATGTTTGGCCTGAATAAATTATTTTGAAATATGACTAAATGCCTGGCATGGTTCTAATGCACAACAAAGCAAGTGTTATATCACATAAAAACTTGATTTCAATATATGACACATATTCATTTTGTATTGAATGCTATTTATTCCATATCTAAATCTTGATTATATGAAACATGTATTATAATGTAAAGACAACCAATATACTTTAGTGTGTCTGGACAGTGTTGTGTGAGGAAAACAAAGAAATCACAGGACAGGTTAATTACTTAAACCTCGAGCCAATAGCCTTCGAGTATGAGATGTGAACGAGCATGTGATTTGTTGAATGTGGTGAACGAATACGCCCTTCACTGAACGAGTTTCTTTTGAGTCTGAACGAGAGATCTTCTCGTTCATGAACGAAATGACCGAACTGGTACATGTCGTTCGTGAGTTGAATGAACTGGTACATCTCGTTCGTGAATGAGAGTGTACTGGGTCAGTCGGCCATTAAGCATGTCAATCTCAATCAGCAGAAAGCGGATGCAAAGCGCAGTTATAGGTACTTCCACGTTCTGCGCTTCTTCTTCCAAATGTTCCGGTTAGAGTTTCATGTAAATCAGGGTGGGCTTAAGCATCATCATTGGTCCACTAGTTCTAGATTGACAGCTCCTCCTCTAGCCAATCAGATGAAGAGGGGCGGTGACGTCACTCCAATTCCTCTTGTCTCTGTTAGGCTGACATTTAATTAAAATGCATATCCTGCCCTGCTGCTGTATGTTTTTCAGAAAACAGCACATATTTTTAGTGCATTTTAAATGTTTTTGTAAGTTATTCTGCTCTGATATCATAAAAATAAAAGAAAATTAAAAATATTTGGACCCTGAATCTCTACAAATTCCCATATCATGCTCTCCCAGGTTTTGTCAAATTTTTTAGCCATTGTGAAATGCTGTATTATTGCCGCAATATATTTGAAATTAGTACCGAAACTCATGTTTTAGAAGCAATATTTTAACAATATTTATTTTGGTTCTATAAAATCTGTGATCCTTTTCTCCCTTGCATGGGAGGTAATATGAGGTGGACTTAGTTGCCTTTCATGGGCAGAGTGTCAGATGTTGGGTGATTTTGTTTGATGATTAGAATGAAATGTTAGAATACATTTAAAATATATATATAAAATATATCTAAGTGTGATTTCCAATATAGCATCCTGAAAGAGTTATGAAAAATAAGTACTGTTTACATTGTGAATAAAAGGAAGACAGGAAAAATTGAACTGTAATTCTCTACTCACCATGAACAGTAACATTGAATCTCTTGGTTATCTCCTTATTCCCAGCAATGATGCTTAGTTTATAATCTCCAGAGTCTGTGGTTCTGGTGTTTGTGATGGTCAGAGATCCAGTCTGATGATCCAGCTTCAGTCTGTCTCTGAATCTCCCATCATTTTCATATTCAGGAATTTTTGCTTTAGCTATGCGAGTGCTATTAAATCTCCACTCAAGCTCATCATCTTTCTGTAGTTCAGCAACATCATTAAGAAGAGTGACAGATTGTCCCTCCATCACTGACATTGACTTCACTTCATCAGTATCACCAAAGACACCTAAAGAGAATCAAAAGGAACAGTCACTCAACACAGATGAAAGCTCATGGCTCACACAAATGAGTCATTTCCTGTTGTTTATCTATAGTTAAACTGTTGTTTATCTTTCTGTTGCTTTTTTATTTTTACAGCTGTCCACTAATTTGACACAATAGTGAATTAAACATTAGAAATGTGATCGCTTTGGATTACAGAAACAAATACAATACAGTACAGCAGCATTTGTTTTGGTATATTAAAAGCTTTAGTGGAAAAATTGCTTGAGAAACTGATAGTAAATAAGAACTAGATGTTCAGTAACTCACTGAAATAAATGCATCTTAAAACAGACTCAAAACCCATTTAAAAGTATAAAATAAAATTGAAAATATAGCTTTTAATGGAATTAATTTAGAACTATAACTATGGAAAATATAGAAGTATAGAAAATGTCTACTTACCAACTGGATGCCATAAGCACATACAATATAAAAGAACTGGGTAAATCATTTTCATTTGAGATAATAACATTTTTAAAGTTTGAAATAAAATGGAAGTGGCATTAAACCAATTAGCAGTCTTATTGAGCTTTCTTATCTGAACTATCTTAAGTTAACAGGAGGTGGGAAGTCGTGGTTAAATAGTGCAGAGATGTGTACTCTATGTGTATGTGTGTGTGTGTGTGTGTGTGTGTGTGTGTGTGTGTGTTTGTGTGTGTGTGTGTGTGTGTGTGGTATATTGTGGGGACCAAATGTCACAAAGATAGTAAAACCTGAAATATTAAAAATACTAAACGATGTTTATCTGAAAGTGTAACAATGCAAACAGGTTTTCTGTAAGGGGTAGGATTGGGTTAGGGGATAGAAAATGGTGTTTGGTCAGTATAAAAACAATAGAAGTCTATGAAAGTTCCCTCAATTCACAGAAACCTGACGTGTGTGTGTGTGTACCTGGTATTTATCATGTTATGGGGACCAAATGTCCCCACAAGGATAGTAAATTTCGACCTTGTGGGGACATTTTTTAGGTCCCCATGAGGAAAGAAACTTATAAATCATACAGAATTAAGTTTTTTGACAATCTAAAAATGCAGAAAGTTTCCTGTAAGAGGCAGGTTTAGGTGTAGGGGCGATAGAATATACAGTTTGTACAGTATAAAAACCATTACGCCTATGGAATGTCCCCATAAAACATGGAAACACAACGTGTGTGTGTGTATGTGTGTGTGTGTGTGTGTGTGTGATTCTGTCAGTTTGTGAGACTTTTCCAGTACAAACCAGTGTTAATTAGTCTCTGTTGGTGACTTTATTAAAGTCTTCATTTTAATAACCTGCATTAACAATGCATTTAGTGAACCGATTTCAACACTCACAACTCTTGTTTCGATGAATTTAGTACTATTTATGTCTACAGTTAATTTTGTCACTGTCCATTTCACACTTCTAGAGTCCTCTTGGTGAAGTGCCAACAAATTTTTTCATTACTATGTTTTTAATAGCTTAAATATTTTCATCAACTATCATTTACTCTTAAATTTGGAGACTTTGTTTCTATAAATTATGTCAATAAAGGTTTTTTAGAATCATTATCTGAGGTTAAAGGCAGCAAACATCATCTGAAGGCACATTGCTCAACCTGCTGTGTTGATGGCTTCATTACTGTAAATAATAAAAAAAAAAAAAGTTTAATACACAAAAAAATATGTTTGAGTTACTACTGCATCCAGGGACAGATTAAAGCACAGACCTCTGAGAACATGCCCAAAGCACTAGACGAGAAGGGGCCCCAGGCAAGCTACGGGCGGGCCCTGTCAGACCACAAACGAAGACTTTGACAACCAAACATGTATGCTTTCTGGGGTGGCTGGTGTTACCAGTATTACTCTGTGTTCAGCTGTACAATGATTAGATTATTTGGCCACCACAGTACCGCCCCCAATGTCACTTTGCTTTTTTTATAGAAATAAAATCTCTTTAGTTCAGTTGGACAATAGACACAACAATTGTAAACTGAAAGTGTTACATTAGTAAACACTGTGGGACAAAATAAATAAAAAAAACAAATAAATAGCCTCGCACAATGAAAAATAAATTTAGTTTTCAAGCAAAATGTAAAAGTAAAGTGAAAGACTGCTTCTTAAACAAGAGAAAAGATGAATATGTAGGTTTTCTTGACAAAAAAAAAAAAAACGTGGAAACCTGCAAGCACCGCTACCAACAAATCAAGCTTTAATTTTTTTGTTTTCATTTTGAAAAGCCTGTTGACTTGTGCTGTTTAACTGATGTTACACAGGCAGTGTTTGCTAATTTAACACTTTGTGTAATTTATTAGTCACTATAAAATACAACATGTGGTGTGCCACATGTAGGATGGTCCTTTAAGAACAGTGCGTGTCTCTCGTGGTGAGTATGTTAAGCCATTACCTACTTATATAGACACAGGTGAGATCTTACCCTATGTCCCAATGTTTATACTATCCATCCTAAATAGAATTAGTGTGTCCTAAAGCATAGTATGTTGAAAAGAATATGCCAAAAGTCCCCGGATGGTCTACTATTTCAGGTCGATTTTTGAATTGTGCATCTGTGCGCACTCTAATGGCCATTAGAAAAAATCACCATTGCGCTCTGGCAAGGGATTTGGTTCAGAACTACAAGAACAAATAAAATGCTTTAAAAAAAAACTACAAACATGGCAGATGGGCGCTAGAGAGTTAATTAGAGAAGTTTAGATAAAGGGTTTTGAGTTACTAATAATCAACATTTAACCTGGAAAAAAATTATGTTTAAAGGGATAGTTCACCCAAAAATGAAAATTCTGTCATCATTTACTCACCCTCAAGTAGTTCCAAACCTGTATGAATTTCTGATTCTGGATTTCAAAGATATTTTGAAGAAAGTTTGTAACCAGGCTGTTTTGGAAAAAAATACTATGGACGTCAATAGTGCCCCAGAACTGCTCTGTTTCCCACATTCTTCAGAATATCTTCCTTTGTGTTCAGCAGAACAAAGACATTCATACAGGTTTGGAACTACTTGAGGGTGAGTAAATGATGAAAGAATTTTCATTTTTGGGTGAACTATCCCTTTAATGTTGTCCGTGTTATATTTCATCTGCAACAACAGTGTGAACTTTTATAAACATCTGTTTGGCCATTAACTTATAAATGCATCATTATGCAACAAAAAAAATCTTATCACTTTGTCTGGTCTTGTTTGTGCTGTATTGTGTTGTTTGTATTCTTTAATGTGGATGTGGATTTCCCTCTTTTATTTCTCCTGGATTATTAAAGTGACATTCTGAGCTACTCAGTATTGTGAGTTTTGGTTAAAAAGTAACATAAGGTATTTCAACCACCCCAACTAGTAATGTTTATGAGTGTCTGGCTTTGTTTCAAGTTAATTGTTGAAATTTCAGGGTAGAATAGGTTTCTGTTGTTGAGCTTAATGTGTTTTAGTAATGACTATAGAGAAATAAATCTGTGATTTGGTGGCATTATGTCTTTGCTTTTCATTTATCATTCAGTTGGAAGCCTGCCATTGGGGAGGAGGGTGTTTGTATTCTTAGGTATCTTAGGGTGTCCATGTGAAACTGATTAGGCCCCCGTTACACATGCCTTGTCTTATGCATTTTTGTTAATATTTGTTTTATAAGCTATATGTCAGTGTACTGTTTTATCGTTGTTGTTGTTGTGCTTTTCATTATGAATAGTAATGAATCTATCCTTCAATGTTTGGCACAGATCCCTACAGCCAGCTATGAATAGGTCATCCCTGGACTGGAGTACAGTGCAGTTTTTGCAATCATTGTACTCATGGCCATTTATAAACCAGTAAATAAATAAATAATAAATAAATAAAATATAAATCTGTCTAAACAGCGACTCTACCTTCATGTTTCAAACTTCTGAACAGACTACAACTCTAATGCCAGTGTGATGGATCCTGATCAATATCACACATCATGTTTGCTCATTCAGATACACCACTGTTTAATATTATTATAAGTATTATAAGTAACCATTATTATTATCATCATTATCATCATCATTATTATCACATTACACATTCATATATGATCAGGGCCTTGCAGAGACCTTTGGAGGGGCAGGTGCTCAAAGTATAAAATGGACACATGTATGGGATCAGAATCCTGCCTAAAGTATTGCAGTCATGGATAAAAAAAATAACAAGCATGAAAACAAACTTTTAAAACGCAAGTAAAAAATATATTGCACAAGATTTAAAAATGAAAGCAAAGTTTTCAGAATAGCAAACAGTGGTCACGGATTTTAAAATAATAAGTGTAAATCAAAAAATTAATAACGCATTTTTAAAAATAATAAGCAGGAATCAAAACTTTAAACACGTTTAAATCTCCATTAATGTTTACCTTTGGTGTTACACTAAGAAAAGAAATCATAAATGGCATTATGATCCATTTAACTTACTTTCAGGACAAAAGGCCCACAGGAACTGCCATCCTGTTGGCATGAATGTGGTAGCGTGTCACATGCCCATCTGGGCACGTTGCAGCCCTTCTGTTTCATGAAGGACCTGTAATAATTATGATTTATGATTATGTGGTAAAAACAAAAGAAGAATTCTGGAGACACATCTGGTCCTGTAGAATACCTGCAAAAAAGCAGAAGTGTGTAGATTCAATAAAAAGCATTTAATATAGGGGGGAATGGTTTTGGCAGCACTGTCGAATTCATACACCCCCCAATGATATCAAGTTTGCTGGGTCAGAGACCAAATAAACTCATTCTGGAGACACATCTCATCCTGTAGAATACCTGCAAAAAAGCAGAAGTGTGTAGATTCAATAAAAAGCATTTACTATAGGGGGGAATGGTTTTGGCACCACTGCCGAATTCATATGGCATTCTATTGATATGCTCGATGTATAAGCACAAGGTCTTCACAGCTTTTCAGTGTTATCAGCATAAGGGCAGAGTAATTTAGACAGATTTAACAAAACATTTGAAATTGTTCTGCTCCCTAACAAACACATTCTGTTTCATAAGGAATATTGCAATAGAGAAAATGTGCACTTGTAGTAAAAACACACAAACGATAAAAGCACAGCTAAACAGTCCAAGTTGTAAATCATACAAGTTTAGTTAAATACATGATCAAAGACAAATACACAATTAAATACACGATCAAACTGTCCAATACACAAATCGCAATGTATTACTTACGCCTGTCTGCTTTCGCAACTGTCGGCATCGTATGACGTCATGCGCGTGCACGCGAGGGGAGTCAGATCCTGGCAGGGAGTCGGAATTCGGCACAACACTCTCCTGCTGGCTGTTTTACTTTCATTTTGATGCTGTATTGTACTTGATATATTTAAAACATTATGATAGTGTTATGCAATTATATTAGTAGCTTGTTGCATATGTTGCATAGTGTTTATGTAAATAAACACAATATGCAAATAAATCATTGTGTATATCAAATCCACCTGGCCTCTGTAACTGTCTCCTCTGTAACACTATCGCTTTCATTGATCAGTAGGCAGATCTAGCCTAGTCAATGCAAAAACATTTCATTCATTTATTCATAATTAATTTACTCATTTAACGTTAACGGATCGCCAGGCAGACATACAGCAGTGACAGACAGACACATGTAACGGTGTCCTGCATGGAAAGATGTTTCCCAGCTGACAGCTGTCCATTTTCACCTGTACAAGTGAACAGAACACAGCATCGGCAGCTAATGAGGCGCATTGGAGTGACGTCACCGCCCCTCTTCATCTGATTGGCTAGAGGAGGAGCTGTCAATCTAGAACTGGTGGACCAATGATGATGCTTAAGCCCACCCTGATATACAAGAAACTCTAACCGCAACATTTGGAAGAAGAAGCGCAGAACGTGGAAACAAGAGCAAAGGGAAAAACAGCATACGCATACAAAAAAATTTAAATATTTGCACTAAAGTTTGATTAATTTTGATTTTGTGAACCGGCTCAACCGGTTACTTCCTTAGAAAACTTCCTGTGATCAGCAATAATGATAAGCCTAATACTCACAATAAAAATAATAAGGTCATATAGATCATATCAAGTATTGGAGGTAAGAAGTGGATTATCCTTCACCTGAAATGTTTGTCTTTTCATCCTGAAATGCGAGGCAAATGTTGGATCACAATAATTAGGAACCACAGTTTCCACAAATCCCTTCATTTGATTGGGATGTTCTCTTTTATTCTGGACGGCAAGGGCAGTGACTGTAACATCGAGCGTATTTTGCAGTATTAAACACATATTTATACCGATTTCATCAGGCTCCGCAAATTCTTCAAAAAGAACACAAAGAATGGCCTTCTCAGCTGCCATAGTTGCAACTCTCACGTCATCAGAACAGTGTTCAACGCACCACCGTTTCCGTTTAAAAAACGTTTTGCACCGTTTTTGTCGGGGCTGAATGCAGCCCTGGTGTATTGTAAACAATGATGTCAATATTGCCTTATCAATTTGATCCCGAGTCAGAACAAGATAATATTATTGAAGAGGATCGAGCAGAACCTATGCAAGCCAGAGTCTTACAGGATGTTTCAGAATAGTATGTTTTTGTTGTTGTTTTTTGTATTAATATTTTTTAGATGCGCTGTTATTTGTAAATGCTACTGCTGTTTGTTATCTTTTGGATATAGGGTTTTATCCTTACTAAATATTTAGTCCTAAAGTTTACTACTGTCATCGAAGAGATTATTTGATTACAGACTGTGGATCTACCGTGATCCACGGTAATACTGACTGTATAGCACTGTTAGTTTTGTCTTTGTAGAAAGAGTGTAGCCAAATATCTGTCACCAGAACTACGAGCCCATTACGAAGACTAACCTATTGGCTTTACTACAGTGGCCAAATCAAACACAGAGCCATATTTAGCATGCCTTTAGCTAAACTAGCATAAAAGCTATAATCAAAGAATAGTTTACACTGATCACATAAACACCAACATTCAAAGTTCGCTGGTGGGATAAAAAATTACTTTGTAGGTGTTTGTGGGCATTAGATGCATAAGTATGAATTAGCATTTTGCTAAATGTCTAGTGGAGCCAAACAGTGTTGCCCTTTGTTTACGTCCTTGCTACAACATAAAATTAACGATAGAAACTATTAATGGAAAACACATCAACAAAGAATAAAACATACTTATAGGTTGTGGCCCATATACAACAGCTTCTGCTTTTATAATGGGAATTGAGGAAGCTGTCCTCCATAAAATGTCCAGCACAGAGAGCTATATGTGGATTATAATTTTCAGGAACCCAGTTAAAAATTCATTTTAACCATTGATTCCTAAGTCCAGCGTCCCTAGGAAGGGCCTGCAATCTGGGTGAAAATAACAGCATTTTGACAGCACGTCAACAACATTCGACTACACTAACTATTACTCTTCTCTAAAGCAGCCCAACATGGCCCCACCCCCTCTGTTGCATGTTCCCGAGGGCAGGGTTTATGTAAATTTCAGGGTTTGTGATGTCACTAACCCAGGAAGTAGCTCGTTGTAGTCCCTACCAGTCATTTGTTGTATACCTTACAAAGCGAATTCTATAAAAGACCATTTATCCCTTTGAATTGAACTTTGAGCATCGTAACTTGGAGGATGTTGTTTACGATCAAACAGCCATATTACACACAAACTAAAGTTAAAAAGGTGAAATCGTAATCAATGACCCCTTTAAGCAGCACTGTGCAGACCGATCGGTGTATGTATCAAAGTATCGTGAGAGCTAGAGAGCAGACGCTCTGCATGCTTTCGAATAGCTCTCTTGGTACTTTGAAGTCATGCACTGGTTGATCTGGCAGCACCGCTTCAAGTCGAACACACCTTATATTACAGCGACCAAAGCAATAGTTATGTTCCACAATATTAACAAAACCACCATCTCTGGAAGCTTCTTGTTTTGTTTGTTCTTGGAATTGCTGCTTTGCAGAGCGCTCTTTTTAAGTGTTGCCGTGTCCACTTATTATAGGCGTCTTTGGGCTTAAGGATTATTATGAGCTTATGTCTTGTTTGCTGCATGTTTTATATCAATATCTGGCAACACGAATGAGTCAAGGCTGGTACCACAGGTACTTTTTTCTCTGTTGATCTCTTGCGCAATACAGAATAGAGAGATGGTATTTCTCAAACTTAAGTATGCATCCTACTGAGGCAGTGTCCTTTCTAGTCTTGTCCTTTAGATCTGGTAGGTTAGAGTTCTACTCAGCAGTAAAGTGATCAGGTAGTAATTCAGCTATTGCATTGGTGGTAGATCTCCTCGTGCATATTTTTAAGATTGCAAGCTGTAATAATTAACACTGATGGAAACTTATAATTAAAAACTAGTTAAAATTGCTACAATGAAACAAAACAACATGTACGGGAATATGTTATGTTAGTTTTTTTGTCATTATAGTCAAATGAGATAAATATCTCACAGGAGGAGGAAGACGAGCTGGGCCCACAGGCTTTGGTGGTTGTGGGGCCCGCCGTTTTTTAGTTGATATCTGGGGGCTTGCAGCAAAAGAGTGGGAGAGTCTGGTCCCAGCATAAACCAGTTCCTCCATTTTCTGTGAGAAGCTTAGAAGTGGAGATGTTGGAGAGAGGGATAATGTGTCTGGTGAGCAGGGCTGTGGCTCTGTTGTTTCCGGTGGCTGAAATATGTTGTCCTGGCTTCCCTGGCTGTTTTCCAGAAAGTCGTCCTTGGATGCTGAGTCTTGGAGCTGTTCTGATACGTCACAGTCTGTCTAAAGGCAAATTTTCTTATGTTGAAATGTTTTCTCACATTTAAATTTGCAGAACTATAGCTCTTACTATTACAGGAAACTCACACTTATGGCTGCAAGCCTAGCTGTGTTTATTTTAGCAGAAACACTTATGAACCCCAACACATACTTTTTTTTTTTTTTTTACTGAAGTGTTAAGGTCTAAGCTGATCTTTCTTTTTGATCACTGTGGACATAACCACAAGTCAAGCTCATTTTTCAGCACTCTTATTGCTTTTGTAGGTCAGTGCATGTGCATGAAGCAAAGAAGAAGTATTTACGTTTAAATTTGTGAATAAAAGTGAACTGCCCACAAATGATCTACCAGAATACTGTAAAGTTATGGATGTCATGATACAGCTAATTATTATTTTTCAACATGCATTTCTGAGATTCTATTTCTGGTAGAATGTTGCCTTATACTGTGTATACAGTAAGGCAGCTCACTTGGATTTATTTCAGATTTTCTTTTTATATCGCTGTTCACCTTTTTATATTTGATATACGATCACACAGGTGTGATTAGAACGTTCAGTGCGGCACATAATCAGCTGCCAAATTCAAATCTGCTTTCGCGCTTTGGCTGACGTTGAGGCGTTGCTAAGAAGTGAGCGATAGCACTAGCTCTACTATGAAGAAGAAGAACAAGAGCAGCAAGGAAGAAGAGGCTGTGGATGCATGAAACTTGACTTGAGAAATGTCTCCACGACATAGCTTTTCTCCCGATGTCCCAATACGACCGATAGCTCCGATATACGATAGCTCCAGAAATTCCGACACACACATTAGCTGTTCATCCATTTTGGTTTCCACACTTGTTTGGATGCCCTGTTTCTATTGGCCGCTCAGGTAATCATCACAGAGTGCAACGGCGAAAGTTGAACTATTTTTAACTTTGACCGCGGCGCGTGCGAGCCAGACTGTATAAAAACATGGAGTGTCCGTGACGTCACCTGTAGGTTTCTGAAGAGCCTTTTTGAAGCTCAAAGTGGGCGGAGCCGGCCGTCGCCATCTTGGCACGCGTCACCCCGCGTCAGTCCCTGATATATTTGAAAATGGCCAAAGAGGCGGGAACTGGTTGCTGAAAACACGCCCACCTAGCTCGCCGGTGGTGACAGCAGCGGCAATCCACCTGTCACTGTGGCCACGCCTTTAATTATGCTGAACTTTAAGGCTTAATATAATTTAAACAAATGAGTTATAAAAAATTCACCCCCCTCACAGTTGTCATGAAGGGCAAAATTAGCTATATAGACAAAAAACACTTTTTGTACTAGGCTGTAAAAAAAATTTTCTGCTGTAAAGTTGGGCATTTTAACATGGGAAGTCTACGGGACTGACTCCCTTTTGGAGCCAGCCTCTAGCGGCCAGTCGATGAATTGCAGTTTTAGTCACTTCCGTGTTGGTTTCGCGAGAGAGACGAGATATATCCAGCTGCAGCCCCACACGATCCAGGCCGGAAGTGAGGGGCGGAGTTAGTAAAACGTAACAACTTGGCGGAGAGCAGGGTGAGTAAAGTTTATGTCATTTTGTGATGAAAAATTCGTTCAAAAGTTCAATGTTTATGTTATAAATACTGTTTATGTGCATGCCTTTCACGTTTTATTTCTGAAGCTTTGAATTGTTGTCATCCTTTACCATTTTCAACTGTTGCAGCCTTTATCATTGCCCTTTCTGCAGGACATTTAAGCCAACCAGACTGGACAAATTAAAATTGCATCTGCAGAGCCATTCCAGCAAGGCAGTTGTCTATGATAGTATGGGTATCTTGAGTTGTTTTATTAATGTGTTGTAGTATAGTTAAGTACTTTACTAATGTAATGATTTATTTGTTGGTGGTAAGGCAAATCATGTTTTGCTATAAATAAACTAATGCTTGCCTTCCAATTTAATTTATTGACAGTATCAGTTTGTTTCTTCTGGGATCCCTAAACAATGGCATTGCTATCTTTCATCTTTCAAACTCATTTTGCCCCATTTTAATTATGATTTGACTTTTTCTTAAATTTTGCTGGGTTTTTTTTGTATGCTCTACACGTTGTGTTGAGAGCCCCTTTGACTTTACATCTGTAAGTAATTAGGAGCACAAGCAATTGGATTTCATGCTGTTTTGATATTTATAAGATTTTTCTGTATTTCTGTCTTAAACCATGACTTTCCAAAAATCATGACATGGTGGGCACTAATTCTTTTGGAGAACTTTGGAGTTGTCCCAGAAAGGTATTTCCTTATTTCCCTACAGTTCACACTACCTTGCACCCTATCCCAGACTAATAAAAAAAATC
>NW_015507797.1:1689-2418 GCF_001515645.1 Sinocyclocheilus grahami | reverse complement strand
TTTTGTAATGAAGGAGCTCACTATAATCAAACACATGAAACTGGCTGTAAAATGGATACATGCCAATAGACATGTGTTCAGGGGCCCTGTGGAAGAGCCTCTTTTCCTCAGAATGGAAGAGGATGACAAGGAAAAGGCCCTCCAAAATCTCATCAAAGATGTGGAAGACTGCAGAGACCCATTCACATTTAATTTTTCATTCAGGGAAGACAAAATGGGATTAAAATTGAATTCTTCTTTTGAAGAGTGAAAAGTATAAGACTTTCAAAAGCTTTTTTTTTAATATTACAATTACATTTCTAATTTTTCATTTTAGTTCTATTTTTGGTTGTTGAAATGTTTTTTTTATTAGTATGTTGCACTTTTTCCATGTTCAATTTGAATTTTAAAACAAAAAGTATTCTTGACATCAAACGTCCATTCTCTGTGTCTTTAAGTATTTGTTACAAAACAAACATGACCTAAATATCTCATCATAACCTACAGTCAAAAGTTTTTTTACGGTTTACTAGATTGATCAAAATTAATATCAATTTAAAAAATAAAATTGTTTTTTAATTTAATTTTTTAGTATTTTGTGTAAATTATGTGGTCTGGATTGTGTGTCCTGAAACGTGTTACCCGCCATGTGAGGAGAGTGAGTCGCTCGCCGTGTGAGGAGAGTGAGTCACCAGCTGAGGAGAGTGAGTCGCCAGCCATGTGAGGAGAGTGAGTCGCCTGCCATGTGAG
>NW_015507797.1:0-1583 GCF_001515645.1 Sinocyclocheilus grahami | reverse complement strand
AGGTGAGTCGTGGCAAACTCAGTAGCTCCTGGCAATAGTATAGTGACTTCCCGCGACAAGTTATTAGTCTTATTTTTGGACTGGAAATAACTGGACAAGTTATTAGTCTTATTTTTGGACTGGAAGGCCCGCCATAGCGGGGCTGCAGCTGGATATTATTGGCACAACTGGTACTAATCGTGACGTAAGTAGACATTGATTGGCCAAACGCGTATGAAAACGCCCTCACCCGACATGATTTAAAACACCGTGTAAACATACTGTCGCAAATGCCCTGAATTAAGTGCTGTTAGTAGTGAATGAATTAATTCAGCATTTCAACATTTCCTTACAGGTCTATGGCAAGCCGTTTTAGCATTAAATACTCCTTGCTGTACTAGTCATAATTTAGTTTTGACTAGTCAAAATTCCAATTCCAGATATCTATTCTGCAATTTTGACTCGTCGTAATTGGAATTAAGATATCTACAATGTGATTATGACTAGTCATTATATGCATTGAAGATATCTAGAATGTTATTTTGACTAGTCATAATATACATTCGAGATATCTACAATGCTATTATGACTAGTCGTATTGTTCCATTGACTTCCATTGGAAAATATTTTCGGATATCTACAAAAGAGTTTTGACTTGTATAAATTGTAATTAAAGATATCTATGATTGATTTTGTACTAGGCATAATTCTAATTAGAGATATCTCAAATTATAATTCTACTAGTGATAATTAAATTAGAGATATCGCTAACTGAATTGACACTAGTCAAAATTATAATTCAAGATATCTCTAACTGGTGATTGACTAGTCATAATTATATTGCAGATATCTTTAATTCATGATTTCTTAAAGATATCCAAAATACATTTGTAGATATCTGAAAGTAATTTATTACTAGTCAAATTACAGTTGTAGATATCTTGAATTATGGCAAGCCGTTTTAGCATTTAAAAGTTTTTGACTATCCATAAATATGGCAAGCCGTACTTTTTATTCCACAATTCTGACTTTTTTTCTTCTCAGAATTGCGAGATATAATCAATGCGAGTTATAAACTTTATAATTCACAAATGTTTGCATTGTGTTTAGCTATATCTTGCAATTCTGAGAAAAAAAGTCAGAATTGTGGAATAAAAAGTCGCTATTTATTTATTAATTATTTCTTTATTTAGTGGAGGAAACGAGCTTCCATAGGAAATAGCACACAAGGTGGGAGTATTGCATTTTATTATAGCAAGAGATCCACACTGTAAAAACAAATCCTGTAAAAAAACGGTAAAATTCCGGCAGCTGGTGTGCCGGAAAATTACCGTTAAATAACGGGCACATTAAATAACAGTAATTTTCTGTAATTCAAAAATACAGTGTTTTGCTGTCATTTTACATGAGATTTTCTGTATTTTCTCCAGCTTTTAATGTTCAATAAGGAGCTTTACTTAAATACTGTGGAAAGTTAAGTAAAAACCATGAAATTATCATTAAGTTTGAACACTGCTTTAATTCAAATAATCAGCCGTAAGTGCAAAACAGTGTTTTGATGTAAGAATATACCATCTTAACTGCAAGAATATACCAATATAGTT
>NW_015507796.1:62666-62921 GCF_001515645.1 Sinocyclocheilus grahami | reverse complement strand
GAGGAGTTCAGCTTCACTACATTTAAAGATCGCAATATCATGAAGAGGCATATTACTAATACAGTGAAGCAAGTGGGCGGGACATCCCATCCTGAGTTTGCTTTGGAGAGGCTGATTACTAACATTATCCTTAAAGCAGAAAGACCACGAAGCAAACGAATGGTCATGGCTGTTTTTGGTGGAGATTCTGAGCACAGCAATGCTCAGCTTGATTATTTGTCTAGACTGTGTAAGTGTCAGAATGTTGTGATGTTT
>NW_015507796.1:24936-45741 GCF_001515645.1 Sinocyclocheilus grahami | reverse complement strand
AGACAAGGTTCTGATGCAAAGTGTAAGCCGTTCCAAAATGTACGCTGCCTCTTAAAATATCTAATTTTATTCAAATTCTAAGGGAACATTTACACAGAATGCATTTTTCATGTTTAAAAATGCAAGACATGACAGTGTGAGGGGGGTTCAAGGTCTAGAGATGCATTTTTTTTACAAGTTGAACTTATTTTAACTTGAGTGCTGTGTTTTAGAATATGGTGTCATGCTTGCAAGTTGTAATAGACACAAGATATGATTGCCACAGTCAAACATGTCTGTCTAGCCCATGTTTATGTAGTCCATGAAAATGCAGAAACACATTCTGTGTGAATGGCCCCTAAAAGCCAATTCACATCGCACCGACAAACGCCAACAGACTTCAAGTCAGGGAGAGTTAACTAGGGGGGGAAATGGATGATCTTGTAACAACAATCAAAATGATACTGTTATTAATGTCTTTGGTATTATTGTAAGGCAGTTTTATTATAATAATAATATATTGTCAAATAAATTTCCGTTGTGAAATTTCCCAAGCGCTATAGCGATCGATCTGTTCGCATTCCCCCTCGCGCTGCGGTTGGTATACTCGGCCACACCCACCGCATAAAGCTCTGGCCTCTCCTCCATAGACTGTATAAAAACAGCTCCCCTCCCAAAGATCCAAAAACTGTTACTCTTTCTGGTTTGTCCAGAAACCTGCCATTTTTAAAGTTATTTTCCTAAGCTCCCCCAGCACCTACTTGCAGTCTTGCCTCATTGTCATGGCAACGGTTCCCTGGTCAGATTAGGTCAGAGTTTGTTGTCGTTTGTTGGAAAATCATATCACACTGCTCAGACATTCCACGACCTCTACCACAGAACATTATTTTAAAATAATACTTCTTTAGTTTGGTCCATTTATCTCCTTACAAACATGTTCAGTCGGGTTAAAACCAACTCCGACCAATGCCGACAGGGGTAACACACTGATCCAACAAACTTGCGTTTGTCGGCGCGGTGTGAATTGGCCTTAAGGCAGCAAGTATAATGAATTGCAACAAGCTCAGTAAAAATACTTAGTGATGGACAAAGTTAAAGAAATGTTTACTGTTAATCCAAAAAGTGCCCTAATTTGACCAAAATTAGTGTGCATTATTAATTTTATGCGTATTAGAGTATTATGTCATTATCTTAGCAATGCCAACAAGCCAACTTCCCAATGAGACGTCAGTCCCATTAATGCATTGCAACAAGCTCAGTGAAAATCCATCTACTGATGGTGGATGAAGTTACAGAAAAGTTGATTCTAAATCCCAACAAAATGCATGTTTTTTTTGTTTTTTTTAAGTGTGTTTTCTTACACACAGAGTTGCTGCCTATCTAGAGTGTTCCGAATCAATCACTGAGGAGGTTCCATTTCTGTTAGGATGATCATGGATGTCTTTAATTACAAGCCAAGGGTTTTTATTCTCTCTTGCCAGATCGTTGTAACCCAGACCCATTGTGTGGTGTAATCCGGCCTTCACCCCTGCAGATGGATTTGGACATCTCTGTGCTGCTGGATGGGTCTGATAACCTGAACACTCAACAGTATGTAAACACGAAGGAGATCCTGCTGTCTCTGTTGGACCGGATCGGTGTGAGCAGCGAGCCGAGCAGAGCCGACGGAAAAACCAGGGTCTTGTTCTGGCGTCCTGGGGTGTTACAAAGTATTTGTGAAATCTAGCTAACAAAATATATATTGTGTGTTGGAGTGGTCCAGACGCTACAAATGGGAAACCTGGGCTTCATAAAACATATATTTAGTTTTTATTTGCACATTGAAATACAAACAGATGCTGCAATATTGAACACTAATTAGCTGTACAGGACACATTCTGTGCTTTTTAATGTTATGAATGCGTCTAACTGTGTTTCAGAGATATTCTGCCAACTGAAGCGCCCACCGAAGAGCCCTTCACAACAGAGGAACCTTTTGAGCAATATGAAGATGTTTATGATGAGCAAAACACAGAACCAATCACTGAACCCAGTGAATATGATGACACTGAACAATTTACAGAAGAGCACAAAAAGGACAAAATGGAGCCTTCAAAGACTAAAGGTGGTGAATCTAGATCTTACTGGCCAATTTAACCCTTGATTTAGCTGCTCTACCTTTTTTGGAGTTGCACATATCTCTGGCGTAGTTCTGTATCCTCACACACATTAAAAATGCATAAGCTTTTATGCTGTTTCTCTGACAGAGTTCAGTATTCAGTGCTGCAGGGAATTAATGGAGTGTACTGTTTGTTTCCAACAGCACGATGCTTCCTTGAGAAAGATTCAGGCCATGTGTGTGGATCGTATATGTCCAGATGGTATTACAGCCAGCAGACTAAGAAATGCATGCACTTCTGGTATGGTGGTTGTGGCGGAAATGAAAACCGATTCTTGACAGAGGATGAGTGCTTTAGGGAATGTGTGTCTACAGGTAAATTGACCGAACTTGCTTACTGATATTTAGGCTGTTCATAATCCATATTTTTTTATTGGTGTAAATTACAATTATTTAACCCTTGGTAATAAAAAGATATCTGCTGTTGTTTTGTAGGAGGAATCTTACCCCGGTCATCAATACAGACTCGTGATTGTCGTGGTTTTGTGGTGAGGCCTGTTGACTCTGGACCACAAACCACAGAGAGGTAATGTGATTTACTAACCACAGTCTTCCGACATAAAATCAGAAAGGTTAGTGCATGGTTTGTGTGTTTTCAAAACCATTTGGCACAGTCGGTTAAGTTTGGGATCAATAATTAAATGGTTTTAGGGTCTAAAATCATGTCAGTCTTATGCACACCCCTTCAAGTAAAGTGTTACCAAAAGATTAAATCCAATATTTAGTAATAATATAGCATAATGAGAGATTCATAAGCAATTTTTTGTAAGCTGGTATATTTCACCAGGAATACCAAGTCTAATAAGGTGTGAAAAAATCATACAAAACGTTGTTATACCCTGCATAATCAAAGTTATTAGATTTGAGTGCAATGTGAGAACATTAGCATTTTCATGAAAAATAAAATTCTGTTGGTCAAAATGATCGGAAATCAGCAATGGGGTTGATTTATTACTATTATTATTATTATTATTATTATTATATGTATTATATGTATATGTAATGAATTAATTAATATATTAACGTTGTAATGCATAATGCATTAATTCCTCTTTTACATATAGTAGTTTAACTATTTATAATAATTTAATATTACATTTTTAATGTATATATTCAATGCTTTCATGTAGGCCATTTACCTGTACAGAGTTTTGAGATTGTTCAAACTTCCGCCACAGAATCTGAAAATCCTCCAAAGGATGATTCCAGTATCAAGGGTAAAGACACATTTACTGTTCTTTTTTTTTATATAAAGGTAATTCCAATAGCCTAACCCTAACCATAAAATATTTAGAATTTCTAGAATGAAAACAAATTAATCGCATTATGATTTATTATTATTATTTTACTTTTCTTTTTTCACAAATGGAGATACATATGAGGAGCATCCCTGATTCACTAAAACAATCATGCAAATCAAGTATAAAATTATTGCTGAACTCAATATGCATGATGAAATATACAAGTATTAAAGGTGTGACTTTTGCCTCAAACCCATCAGTCTATTCATTATTGTGTGCAACTTAAAACTTTATTTCTACTTTTTCTGCTCATAGACATTTGCCAGCTCAAACTCGATGCAGGATCTTGCTCAAACTTTTCAGTGAAATGGTACTTCAACGTCCGCAGTGGTGGATGTGTCCAGTTCTGGTACGGAGGCTGTGACGGGAACAGCAACAGGTTCGACACTCAGGAGGACTGTGAGATTCGCTGTCTCAGGGCCAAAAAAGTATCTCCAAACATCTAAACTGTGATATCTAATGAATTTTAACAGCTTTATTCTTTCATGGTCATGATCGTATCCTCATCACGATTGTCAAATGGCAGCCATAGAAGCAGTTTTAGCTATATGTATTTGTATATTTAGCTAAACGTAAATTTATATTTAGCTAAATTTGAGTGTAGGAAAGATTTGATTACAAGAGCAGAATTTTTAAAGGTGAAGTTTACAATGATGCGTCATTAGTTGCACCAGAAAGAACTGCAAAAATAATGATTCACTTTCAGTAATTTCAGCCATCGCTCGGTTAAACTCATGCCACTTTCTGAGATAATGTTGTTAGACAGCTTAAACGTACAGATTGCAATTCTGTTTGGTGCCATTAGCAGTGCAGAAAAAAACATTGCTCACGTTTAATTTAAAACGCAATTTTAGATTTTTGTTTAAATCACCTTTATAAAACAAAATTTCTTGAGTGAATTAGATTTTTTTTTTTTTAAATGCACATTGTCATCAAGACGACTGTTAAGAGGAATAAAAACACTATGAAAATAGGAGTGTGTTGTACAAATTTGTATTTAAGGAGGCTCACGGTTTTGTTTTAATTGTTTTTGTTGCTGTTTGTTTGTTTTTTCTTTAATAAGTGTTTCTGGAAAGCCCCTGGATATAAAACCAAAAAACAGTCTAAACCGTTAACATTTTTTAGGGGATGCCGGCTTTTTTAAAAAAAATTTAAATCACTAAACATTTAGTAATTGAGAATAAAGAAAACTTTATACTGTAGGCTAGTCATTTGAAAACAGTAACATAAAATGTTCCTGCCAAAATTATTACATTTATATAATCTGATCTGCTGTTGCATGTATTTTTAGGGTTAAGATGCATGCCAGAAGAGGGCGCTGTCTCATTTTTAAAGCTAAATTGCATTCTGTCTTTCCCAGTTTAAAGGAATAGTTCACCTAAAAAATGTGCTAAACATGTACTCACCCTCAGGGCATCCAAGATGTAGATGAGTTTGTTTCTTCATCAGAACAGATTTGGAGAAATGTAGCTTTCTATCACTTGCTCACCAATGAATCCTCTGCAGTGAATGGGTGCCGTCAGAACCAGAGTCCAAACAGCTGATAAATCAACAAATCCATCATCAAGACATTTTTAATTTCAAACAGTCCCCTAAGCATAATAATGCTTTCTCCAGTGATAAAGTCGTCTCTGAATCAGGAGCGAAATATGCAGTTTGAAGTTTAAAAAATCTTGATGGATTTGTTTCTTAAAACTTGCAGCTTTTCACTTCACAAGATGTTAATTGAAGGACTGGAGTTGTGTGGATTACTTGTGGATTGCGATGGCCTGAGGAGTACATTTTCAGCAAAATTTCATTTTTGAGTGAACTATTCCTTTAATATGCAGAGACAACTATGAGTATACCATTTAAAGGTTGATTAACCCATTGGTGTGAGTTTAGGACGGGAATAAAGGTTTGTTTGGTAAACTGTCATTAGTTTTGCTATTCCGTATTCAGCTTTATGAGGTCCCAGTAACAACACAAAAGATTTTTTAATTCCATTTATCAGATTTAATGACAATTAATGCGTTTAATATAGTGTAGTAAAAGCACACATTACATTGAGAAGGTAGTACAGTAACTTCAGTCCTGTAATTCCCATATTGTTATCGACCACCGTTGACGATCCCGCCGGTTCAAGTGCAATCCTGGAGGCCGGTCAGAATCCCCCGCGGTTATTATTGCTGATGTGAAGCATGTTCAGCCCTTGTTTAGAGAGGAGGATTGTCTCCCTCAGAGACAGTATTGAGAAAGCGCAGGGGAATGTTCTTTAGAGAAACATCATATTAGCACTGAAGAGAACTTTTCTGATCGGCAGTCCAGAAAATACCTAAAATGTCCTATAATCATTCATCTTGTCTTATAGACAATTCTCTCACAACATTTAAAATAACCGAAACCAGGCTTGATATCATAATGAGAACATGTAGAACTAACAGAAGATTCTCACTATTAGAATGTTTACTCAGCCCTACTACAATCCCTTTTATTAAAGAATAAACACTATATACTATAAGGAAATATACACAGCCATTCTAAAGTATGATAATAGCATTCTAGTATCTAACAGTGTTGGGGAGTTATAGATGCTTTTTTCAATAAATCTTTTACAGTACCATGATTTAAAAAAATAAAATTAAAAAACGTCAGGCCCAAATTTAAGAGTTATGCATTTGAATTACATATAATCATCATCCACTTGGATTACACAGTTTTAACATAAACTTAAAAACTTAATGTGATGCATATTTGTCAGTCATAGATAAATAAAACAGGTACAATTTCTGCACTCAAAAAAAAAATATATATATATTATTAACTATTTGCATCTACTGCCAATTTTTTATTCAAATACTCATATATTCAAAATGTATTTATTCAAATGGCTTATCAGCATACATTTGTTCATTGGGGAAATTTATTTAGTTAAAAAGTATGAACATCGTTAAAATATGTCTAGCTGTGGAACAGGCAGTTAGTTGCAAAATGCATGAGACTTACATTTTTTTTTTGGATTTATTAATGATACACATATAAATCTGGTTATTGTGTATTTAAAACGCAGTCAGTTTACTAGTACTATTACAGAAATCTGACCCGTTTCATTTATCTACGATATTAATTTGCTGATGTTAAAACTGTGTAATCCAAATGGTCAGAAATTGTATATGCAATTCAAAAAGCTTAAATTTAAACCTAAATAATTTTGGAGTGTAGCTCAGCTGGCTTTAATAGCTTATCCAAAAACACGGTACTGTTTAGTAGTAGCAAGGCAGTATGAAAAACCCAACATTATCATCACCCACTGAAATACAGTAATAATCAAACATGCTCTCCTAACATGTGTCTGATTGATTTTAGTAAACTAATTCAGATTAAAATGCATGGCATTTAAGTGTTTTTTAAATAGTGAAATATTTTGTTAAATGTTGCTGTTAATTTTTTCAGCTTGGTTATATAAATTAGTGAATTCTAGTCATATTGTCATTTAATGTAAATTTATCTGTTTATCTAGTTGCTCTAATTGAGAGCGTTCATTTAGTCGTTCAAACTCCTCGTTGTTTTTGTGCCTGAACAAATCTGATAAAAGAAATAATAATAATTTCAGAGTATCTTTTTCTAAATTCCATCTATTTTAAATTAGGACTGGCTTACAGTTTGAAAGTATCTCCCCCAGCACTGCTGGTTTATTATACCAGTTTTGTTTGTCAAGTATCTCTGCAGGTGTAAACAACAACAACACAATCAGAAATAGAAGTAAAAGTCTTCTCATTATGCTGGAATGAGAGCTGTCAGTAAAATTATTCCACAACATTCTTTCATCTCTCTGTCAAATCATTTCAACCAGTCCAAAATAAGCCACCTATTCTCTGGATGAACGCTTCTCTCTCTCTTTTGAGAAGCGAAGCCATTTGAATGAAAAAGTTTTGCTTTAGAGTTTGGGAATGGGAACGCTGGATGAAACCTTGGAAGATCCTGGTGATGTCAAACATCCATATTTAGGACTGTTTATTAGTCAATTTTCTAACCATTATACAGTGGGGTCCAAAAAGTCTGAGACCACTTTCTTGCTTGTTTTCAGTTATTTTAGTTATTTTCAGAGTTATTTTACTTTTATTTACTATTATAGTATTTATTTATATTTTGAATTAGCTTTCATTTTTATATTTTCAGCTTTCATTTTAATTTCAGTTTAATTTTGAGTAATTTAAGTGCTTGTTGTCATTTTTATAATTTTTTATTTTAGTTTTAGTTATTTTAGTATCTATATTTATTTCAGTTAGTTTTGTGTATTTTTTTTTAAGTTTAAGTTGTTCATCTAAAATTTGTTTAATTTCAGCTTTATTTCAATTACTGAAAATTTTGGTCCGAAAATTGAAAATCTTGAGCTTCAATAGGAGCTTGAGCTTCAATCTAGCCATGCATACTTTGTCACAAATGTACTAATATCAGAATTAAATATTTCTCATTCACTTTTATAACTTTTATTTTGTTTAAAATATTTCAAGATCCTTTAACCTTATGTATTTAACAGTTTTTTTAAATCCCAGATTTTTAATGTGGTTTCAGACATTTAAACACCAACTCTGCTAACAAGGAACATTCTCATAACACTGAGAGAACCTTGCTAGAGCATTAGCCAAACGTTAATAGAACGTTCATTCAGAGTTATGTGGTCTTTAATAATGTTCTGAAAACATTAACACACACACACGCACACACTCAGGTTTGTTTTTATGGTTTATGGGGACTCTCCATAGGCGTAATGGTTTTTATACTGTACAAACTGTATTTTCTATTGCCCTACACCAACCCTACCCCTAAACCTACCCCTCACAGGAAACTTTCTGCATTTTTAGATTTTCAAAAAAACTAATTCTGAATTATTTATAAGCTTTTTGAATTACGGGGACACTGAAAATGTCCTCATAAATCACCTTCTCGTTGTATTACCTATGTCATACCCATGTTATTATACAAATTTGTGTATAAACCACATAAACATGCACACACACACACACACAAGTCTTAGTGGGACATTCATGTAACTTTTTTTTTAAATGTTACTTCTTGTTTCAGAATGTTCAGAGAACATTCAAAGTAACAATGTTTGCAAAATTCTAAAATGGAATGTTCCCTTAATGTTCATCTAACCCGCCAAAACTCGGACGTTTTGAATGTTCAGAGAACAGATGTAACGTTTTCGTAACATAGGAATGTTAGCAAAACGTTCCTAGAACAAATTTTTGTCAGCTGGAAATATATGTCCTGCATTTAGTGGCTTACTACAGTTTTACTTTTATTATAAAAGCCTTCATCACCATTGAGAGGAATGTGGATCATGCTATTTGAATTGGGTAAAAGAGAAAACCAGATAAAGGAGCAAAGCTCAAGAGTTTAAAAGAGATGATTTTGAATGGGTGTGGATCTCCTCGCCGACACCAGTTGTTTTTGTAAAATGATAAAGAGATAAAGAGAAGTGAGAAGGGTCTTTTTTCCATACATTTCTTTCAGAGGGGTTTCTCCTGTCCAAGAAACAGCCACAGATTCGGTCTAATCTCTAGATTGGCCTGTGTGAAAGTTCACCTTTCTGGCCTCTCTTTCAGATGCTCGTTGTGCTGGAAGGGTTATTCCAGCTGTTTTCAGGAAACTTCCAATATCCCTGCTTCCTGTTTTGAGGATGAGCACATATGGCCTCTGTAGCTGTGTGGTAAAAGCAGAATCCATTCCTGTCACACTTTGAAAATGTTCACAGATGGCGTTCGGTTATTGTTGTTGTTCTTGGGGAACTGTGGAGAGTGGAAGCAGATGTCTAATGTTAGTGAGAGGATTGGAGGGCGGCCTGGAGCGATCAGCAGAGAGCATAGTGCAATGAGTGGAGTAATGAAAAAAGAAGGATGCGAATGATAACTGTTTTGAGCAGCATCACATTTATCGTTCTCAGAGAATGCAATCACCATAATGCATTGCGAAGCAAGACAATTGTTAATTATAAAAACATATAATTCATTCAATATATAAAAGTGTTAAAAAATAAACAGTAAAAGCATGCATATAAAATGTATAGCAGGTCAGTCTATTCTATTCTATTCTATTCTATTCTATTCTATTCTTTTCGTTTCGTTTCGTTTCATTTCGTATTTACCCAATATTTGGGTGCACTTTTATGCTCACTAAAATATCATAGCATCAGAGTTTTTGTTGTTAACTAAAATTAAATACATTAAAAAAATAAATAAATTCAGTTAGTTGCCAAAGCAACATTTATCATTTTCATTTAGTTTAACTCAATGTACTCAAATAAACGAAAACTGAAAAAATGTGCAGTATAAATATACAGTAGTTTAGTTAATTGCATGCTTTATTTTATTTTATTTTATTTTTATCCAATAGTCATAATAAAATATCATCAGGGTTTTGTAGTTAATTAAAATTAAACCCATGAAATAAAATAAACAACATTTATCACTTTCATTTAGTTTAAGTTTATGTACTTAAAGAACAAACTGAAACACAAATGAATGAAAACTACACAGACGTATTATTAAAAAAATAATAATAATAATAAAAACACACAACAAAATAATTACTAAAACTAGAATTTAAATTAAAATATTAAATTATTATAATATCTCAATAACACAAATGTGAAGTGCATTATGGGAGGTGCATGTTTATAGTCCAAGGCAATTAAGACTTTATTTATTACTAATAATCAATAAGAAAATGATTATATTTATATTGTCTTATGAGACATGAACTGACATGTTAGTGGAGTTTGGTTTGAGTTAAAATTCAGGATGATTGTACCTGCCTGTGCTGTCTGAACTCTCACAGGGTAGCGGTTATACCTTACTGCGCAGCAGACCGCCTGATGGATGCTCAGGGGTGCTGCATTCGGACGAGTTCTTGGCTTTATCCTTGTTATTGTTGGGCTCGTTGTCTTTGATGATGTCGTACTGACGGCAGAAGAGAGCGATCACACCTGAAAGAGACAAAAATGACCAACGCTGCAGATGTGCAATAAGCTGTTCAATTAACCATCCAATAAATTGATTGTTGCAGTAAATCTGAACTTTGCAGCAGGATTTGACTGATCCGGTGCTGCTCACTCACCTGCCCACATGATCAGAACCACCACAATGATGATGAGCTCTCCTGCCCGGAGCTGAGCGTTCTGACCCACTTCTTCCATGGTCACTTCGTCTGTGAATAATACAGTGGTGTGTCAAACATTGATTATTAATTATTTAATTCATACTGAAAATTTGATAAGATTAGAATCTACAGTTTTTATAATATAGTAGTACCTTTGCTCTTGGAGGCCTGTGTTTCAGCTTCTTTGGGGGTTTTGAAATGCAGCGGTTCACTGAGGGGACTCGGCCCGCTTGTACTGATAGACTGAACATGCACTACATAGTCCGTATCTGCCTCCAGATCCCATAATGCACAGCTCCGCGTGGTAGTGTTCACTTCTTGGATAAAGCGCAGCATGCGAACATCTTTTTTCTATTATGGATAGATAAAACAATGTTTAACCAAATGCTTTGTCTTGACTTTTCTCTTTTTCTCTGTTTAACCAGATGCTTAATGAACATACAGATATATGAGTGATGAGTATGTGGCCTTTCCTCCCTCCCCTCTCTCTCTCTCTCTCTCTCTCTCTCTCTCATTTTGAGTACCTGTTGTGTGATGGCGAAGCCGATGACTGGCTCCCCATCTGGGATGTCCCATGTCACCACAGCAGAGCTGCCCTTTAGATCTCTGATGGACACGTTCACTGGAGCACCCAAACTGTCTGAGAAAAACAAAGAGGATTCCAGTCAGTTCATGCAGTTAATCTTTCTTTTTTGGTTGGTCTTGATAGCAATCTGGGGATTGGATAGTTAAAGTGAGCTCAAGTGTTTTTTTCTATCTGACAAGAATTTTACACTCTGTCCAAATGGTTTTCAGCAGAGAAAATATATTAAATTAAAACATTTTATTTATGTACACTGTAAAAAAAATTCAGCTCGTGGTGTATGTTATAAATATATATTGAGTACAATTATGAAATATAATAGCTTCAATCTTTAGATATTTTATACAGTAGCTATTTCGATTCTCACATGGACCCTATTTCTCTTCTGTAAATAAAACTGCTCCATGCTGACCAGTAGTTATAATGTGTCGGCGTTTGTGTGAGTGTTAATGTTCAAGTGTTCCCAGGTTTGCTGAATGAGTACCGTGTGCTTCAGAGCGCACTGTTGTTTCTCTTCTTTAATGTTTAGAAATCACTATTTCACACACATTATATGTAAACTATATTTCTGGATGTAAGGTTATGAAACCATTTGGAGGGATGACGTGTGAGAAACTCGCCCACCAGCAGTGAGTCCAGTACAACTTATGGTGCCCCAGATAACATTTTCATGCATATAACCTCCTCCTTGCCTACATGTTGCGTGATGAACAAAACTGGTTGTAGTGTATTGCTACAGTGAGAGCAGAGAGTCTTAGTACTATATGTGAAAATGTATTGCAATCATATTTTATGCATGAAACCCCAAAATGAAGTGATGGACATTCACACATTTATTAATATTGAAGAGTTGGCGGTAGTAAGCAAATCTGGAAAAAAAAGAAAAAAAAAGCAATTTTTAAAATTCTTTTATGAAAAAATTGAGAACAGTTGTAGATGTAGATTTTTTTAATGATATTTTGTTATGTTTAGATGTGGAAAATCATCCCTATTTAGTCCTCATTACTGAATGCAATAACATCATACAGCGTGATCTGTGTAGTCCAACTCTTATGAACAAAAGACTCACAAATCAGTCTCAAGCAACAGCAAGCTGTTATTTTTAGTGTTTAGAAGTGTTACTTATGGTATTGTGTGTATTTAAGGCTCATGAGACTAACATAAGACACATTTGGAGAGAATTCCTTAAACGGTTGTGCCACTTTCTCTTGTACCATGATTTTCTTCAAATTATGAAAAATGCCCATGCAAATGACAGTTTATGCTAATGCCTGCTACAGCGCCCATTGCAGAATGCATACATGCATTTGTCTTCTGAATTGTGCTCTGACACATGTTGTAGATAACGCATGGAATCAAGCTTGCATAGTTGAAGCATCTGTAGAGTGTGTTTCAGGCATAATAGCCGGCTTAGACATATACAGTATCTCCTGCGTGACGCTTGCAGTAAAAAGACTGTCACGGAATGCCAGGAGAGACAAGGTAAGTTCCAAGTGCAGTTTATTGAAAGTCACAAACGAACAGAACAAAAACGTGGCAAAAAGGTAATCCAACACAAGGAACAGATAACACGGTGAACAGCATCGAAGAACAGACAAGGGAATGACAAATACAATCTAGCAGCAAAGACAGAGTGAGCATGGTATATATAGATGGGATAATGAGTAAATGATAAACAGGTGCTACTGATCAGAACAGAATTAACAAGCAAGGGACTATGGGAAATGGAGTTTAACACATAAAACAGGAAGAGCGCCCTCAAGTGGCCAATCCAGGGCACCACAACCAGACACGGTGGCATTACCCCCCCTCTGCGGAGCGGATAACAGACGCTCCACCAGAACACACAAAAGTTCAGGAGGGAGGTGGAATTGAGGCGGACCAGGGGGAGGAACGGCGGGCCAGGACCATACAATGGAAGGGGACAGAGATAGACCAGGGCATGAGCACAGAACCGGCAGGGTGAAAGGCCAAGGCGAGGCTGGCAGGATGAACCAGCAAGGCCCCAACCACACAGGAATCCCAGCAGATAACCAGGATGGAGCCGGAGGAATGAGCCAGTGAGGCTCCTGCCAAACAGGAACCCTGGCAGGCAACCAGAGCAGAGCCGGAATCCTGCCAGGCAACACTGGTGGAACAGAAAACCCTCTCAGCGACTCAGGTAAACAAGAGGAGAGAGAGTTTAGTACCAGCCTCGATGGCTGCAACAGGACATGCCGATTGATCAGCAACGGTCCCTGTGAGCTCCCAGACTGGAGTGAATTCCTTAATGAGCTCTGAGAGCTCCTGAACTGGAGCAGGCTCTGAATTGGACCTTATGAGCTCCCGGACTGGAGCGGGCTCTGTGAGCTCCCGGACTGGAGTGGGCTCTGTGAGCTACCGGACTGGAGTGACTTCCTTAATGAACTCTGTTGGTTCCCGGACTGGAGCGGGCTGGGGACTGGAGTGGGCTCTTTGAGCTCCCGGACTGGAGTGGGCTCTTTGAGCTCCTGGACTGGAGTGGGCTCTTTGAGCTCCTGGACTGGAGTGACTTCCTTAATGAACTCTGTGGGTTCCCGTACTGGAGCGGGCTCTGGAGCTGGCTCTGAGAGCTCGCCCGGACTGGAGCGGGCTCTGGAGCGGGCTCCCGGACTGGAGCGGGCTCTGGAGCGGGCTCCCGGACTGGAGCGGGCTCTGGAGCGGGCTCCCGGACTGGAGCGGGCTCTGGAGCGGGCTCCCGGACTGGAGCGGGCTCTGGAGCGGGCTCCCGGACTGGAGCGGGCTCTGGAGCGGGCTCCCGGACTGGAGCGGGCTCTGGAGCGGGCTCCCGGACTGGAGCGGGCTCTGGAGCGGGCTCCCGGACTGGAGCGGGCTCTGGAGCGGGCTCCCGGACTGGAGCGGGCTCTGGAGCGGGCTCCCGGACTGCTGGAGCGGGCTCTGAGAGCTCCCGGACTGGAGCGGGCTCTGGAGTGGGCTCTGTGAGCTCCCAGAATCTTAAGCCCACCCATCTCCCGAGGAGACACGGGGTTGTCTAAACAATCATTAAAAATGCTCTTTAAATCAGAGTCATCCCTACCGCAAAGTTCCAAAAGGTCTGAGCGAAACCTCGAATCTCCATCCCCTGTTGGCGAAGATCCGCCAACATCCGGAGCCGAGCCTTGCGCTCCTTCGAAGCAGGAGGAATAATACAAATGTCCATGGTCCACAAAAAAAAAGGTAAAAGAAAAACAAACTGCTGGATCTTGTAGTGGCGGCTATATTCTGTCACGGAATGCCAGGAGAGACAAGGTAAGTTCCAAGTGCAGTTTATTGAAAGTCACAAATGAACAGAACAGAACAGAACAAAAACGTGGCAAAAGGTAATCCAACACAAGGAACAGATAACACGGTGAACTATGAACAGCATCGAAGAACAGACAAGGGAATGACAAATACAATCTAGCAGCAAAGACAGACAGAGTGAGCATGGTATATATAGATGGGATAATGAGTAAATGATAAACAGGTGCTACTGATCAGAACAGAATTAACAAGCAAGGGACTATGGGAAATGGAGTTTAACACATAAAACATAGAAACAGGAAGAGCGCCCTCAAGTGGCCAGTCCAGGGCACCACAACCAGACACTGTGACAAAGACTTCTCTATAGGCTGTAGAAAGGCATTCTGGGAGCAATAACATTCACATGCTGTTAAATTATAAATGAAGCATCCCACATAGATGTAGAAGACAGGCAGAAATGCATAAAGACTTAACTCCATTCATTCTGTTGTTCAGGCATTGATTCAGAAAGCATTACATTTATATATGGACATCTGTATTAAATTCATCACAAAACATTGTTTTTAGCAATGCAATACTTCAGATTGAGGATTTTTATTTTGATAAAATATAAAATAGCATGAACGATCAGCTATACAACACACTGATGTTATACTGTATATATTTTACTCAGATTATTGTTTAATTGATCTCAGACAAAAAGCTTTTGAGTGAATGTTCCTCTGGGGATTTGGACTATAATCTCACTTTAACACACAGAAATTAGCCACATGAAGCCGTTACAGTGAATGTATCACCGGTAAGGGATGTTCATGACACAAAACAATACAGTTCATTAACTGTCGTCTATTTACAGTTGCCAGGAAATTGAAAAATATAATGCGAACCAAGAATCCTGTGCTCTTTATGAGAAAAGACAGTGTTTCAGTTTCTGTGTTATTTTAGGATTATTTATATAACATTAGAGTGTTTATTAATATTTTGAATTGGCTTTCTGTTTTTATATTTTTAGTTCTCATTTTAATTTGAGTCATTTTCTCTCCTTTTTTAATTTACTATTTAGGTTCAGTTTATTTTTATTTCACTTTTAGTTTTAGTAAACTTTAGTTATTCAGTTAGTTTTGTAAGTTTTTAAAGTTTAAGTTTTTCATCTAAAATGTATATTTTATTTCAGTTTTATTTCAATTACTGAAAGCAATTTTTAAGAGTTTTTTTTTAATAGTTAACAATAACACTGATCTTGGGTTTCAATGGAAGCAAGATCTGTACATAAGAATATTACTATTTAGGTTAATTTTTATTGATTGATTTTCTTTTTAGTTTTAGTTCAGTTTTAATATTTACTTCCAGTTCGTAATTTTAGTGCTTCTACTGAAATTTATTTCAATTAGTCACCAAGGCAAAATATCTCATTTTGTTTAGTTTATGTTTTTCATCTAATATGCATATTTGATTTTATTTAATCTTTACTTCAATTAACAAAAATATTTGAAATAGTTTTGGTTTTAGTTTTAGTCAACAGTAATAACCCAGGTATAGTATGTGTGTTTGTGAGTGGAAAAGGGAGATATAGTATTTGCTTCATAAGAAAATTCTCAAATGAAAAGCTCCAGGTTTGTACTTGGTTGGTATGGAAACATAGAGGAAGTGAGTGGTAATGTGTTTGGAAGTGTCCTGGTCCACATTCATACCAGATTTACACTGAGTAAACAAAACACACCATATAAAGATAACAAAGTGTATATTAATGACCAGTGTTGGGGAAAGTTACTTTTAAAAGTAATGCATTACAATATTGCGTTACTCCATAAAAAAGTAACTAATTACGTTACTTAGTTACTTTTTATGGAAAGTAATGCGTTACGTTACTTTTGCGTTACTTTTTAAATCTGGACAGGGCTTGCTTGTTTGTTTTTAAAATAAAAAGTAATTTTTTTGGCAAATATAAAAGCCTTTTCACACCAAAAGTGAAATGAATAAGCCTCCGGCTGAAGGGAAAGTAAATTTACGTTCGTACAGTAGAATGCAGAAGAAGACATTTCAACACACTTCAGCAATAACAAAAGACACACACATGTTTGTCTGGAGTAATTTGTGATTATTAGTACGGTTGAACTGGATCATCGAAGGTCAGAAGCAAAGACATTGCTTAATAGAATGGGATTAAATACATAAAGGATATTTGTGTTGTTTAACATTTAATTATTGCAGGTTTGCGTCATATTCTGAGTTGCATTATTTTTATTCATTTTGAGGAATACTGAATCTGTGTTTTTTTTTTTTGAGTGAGATGGATTCATGCATATTCATATTTATTTTAGAACTACAGTAACATCTTCTGATTTCTCTCAACATGGGGACAGGAGAGCTGTCGATCAATAAATTTGAAAAAAAAGTAACTTGCATTACTTATTTGAAACTCGGATGTTCTCTTGTAAATTAAAAAGTAATGCGTTACTTTACTAGTTACTTGAAAAAAGTAATCTGATTACGTAACTCGCGTTACTTGTAATGCATTGCCCCCAACACTGTTAATGGCTCACTTTCAGTCTGTATATCACATTAAGCTATCATACGACTTCAGAATAAATTTCACAAGTCATATGGACTACCTTTAGTGGCTTTTGTTCCCTTTTAAGGAGCTTGACAGCCATTAACTATTTATTGTACGGAAAAGATTCACCACAAATTCTCCTTTTGTGTTCCACAGAAAAAAATAACGGCATGAGTAAATAATGACACAAAGTGCATTTTTGGGTGAACTATTCCCTTAAGCCATTCATCTCATCATATTATTTTTACTATGCTGACCTGATTTGCTCAGCCACGTGCTTTGGACTTTATTTTTGCATATTTCTTTCTCCAGCTTACTCTTCATCTACTCGACTTCTCTGCCACAGTTTCATTTCAGTGTTTTATGCTCTTCTTTAAAGTAAACTTGCACACATTTTCTACTGGAAGCTCAACCTTTAAGTGGCTTCTGTCACTCGAGCCTCTAAAAGCATCAAGGATCTGACGGAAGCAGCTGCCAGAAGCCTGTTAACATTCTGATTCATGGCTTTTTCTTCTTTACTAGGGCTTGAATATAGTGCATTAAGATGTAAAATGTATAGCCCATAAGTTAATGTGTCGGCTGTAGTTTGGATTTATTATTTTGCAGGCAACGTCTGCATTAGAAAAAGCTTCTTTATGGTGTTGTGCTTAAATTAGGTGACAGGTTTATGCAGGACAGAATCATTAAAGTATCAGTCATTGTCTTTCTGTTATTGCATTTTGACAAAATTTGATGAATGCAAATTTCATTGTATTAACGTTTTAATTTAACTTAATTAACTTAATAGTTGATTTAAATGTAATTACATTTTTTATTTGATTTAATTTAATTTTATTGATTGATTTTCGTGCCAAATCAACTGAATTAAACTACCAAAAATTTGTAAAAATATTATAGCATAGATTAATATTGAATATTTCTAAACAATATTTATAATTTAAATTAGCGTACACACACAACGCACATTGTCTGATGTTTTGCAGTCGATAAAGAAATTAAATTTACCCAATCTATTAGAGATTTATGATGCACTGCTTTCAAGTGACTGTGGGTGCGTGCGTGTGTGTGTGTGTGTGTGTGTTATGATTCAACAGGTGTCTATTGTTGCCAAAATATTTAAGTTCATTGCTCTACATCAAGCGTATGGCATCTGCTTTTGGTTATGACCAAATTAATTTCATGCTTTATATTTTCCCAGGCTCCCCACAAAGGTTCAGACATCACATCATTACACATGCCACATGTGACCACAATTATCTCGCAGTGCCTCATCGGATGTCATAATTAATGGGTTGTGCAACAGTCCCCATAAATGCTCCATTAGTATTGATGGAATGCAATCTAGTAAACTTACCAGCCAAGACCCACAACGCTCCAAAACAGCTCAATATGAGCAGCGGAGTGGGCATGAAATTCCTCCTCATCCTTTCCACGCTGACTAGATGTGAATGTCCTCCGCTGGTCTCGCATTCACGTCTATGAATGTAGCTGTGGGACCGAAGCGCACAATTTCAGCACCGCGGACAGCTCCACATCAGCCCCACATCAGCCCGTCATTAGACCCGCGCCACGCATTACATCGTCCTGCACAGCGGATGTTGAGATGAAGACATTCAAATGAAGCCTCTTTTGTCTTCTTGTCGGTTTTTCATACGGCTGTCATGTACCTGCAAGACTGAAGAGGCTCAAAAAAAAAAAAAAACTGACTGAAGGAGTGTGTGGTGAGCCTGTGGCATCCCTCCCTCCCTCTCTCGCTCTCTCTCTCTCTCTCCCTCTCCCTCTCTCTCTCTTGCTCTCTCTCTCTCTCTCTCTCCCTCACTCTCATATGCACACTCGTTCTTTATCTGATTCTTAAGATGCATGTCTCAATTTCGATTTAGGTGTTTTTGGTAATCTGCACTTTTTAAGTTTGATTTGGTGATATGTGATTATTTAATTTAATTTAATTTAATTTAATTTAATTTAATTTAATTTAATTTAATTTAAAATTAAAAAAATATATACGTTTTAATGTATTATCTAATTTGTTTTATTTTTAATATATTTTAATTTAATATTTAATTTATTTTTTAAATGTATTGATTATTTTTTTTTATTTAATTGTTTTTTTCCCATTTAGTTTGAACCCTTTTGACGTACATACATTAACCCCATTTACATGCACAACCATTTTATGGTTATTCATATTCATGCACAATTCCACATTAATACTAAAAATGCAACATTCCGGGATATTTTAGGGCATGTAAATGAAGTCAGTGATTCTATTATAATTAAAAAAATAAAAGATAATTTAATTTAATTCAATTTAATTTAATTTAATTTAATTCTAAGAACTAAATCCAGGTGGGTTGCTTGTTAGATCTAACGTTATTTAGCTTTCTTTAGTGTGAAATAACTCAGAAAATGTTTCTTTAATCATGATTATCTGCTCTCTGTTTGAATGACTCCTTTTTGTGACTACTTGTGTCTTTAAGCATTTGTGTCTATAAGCATTTAAAATAAAAATGCATTATTTAAAAAAATGTATGATAAATAAAAAAATATGATATATTAATAAAAACAATAAAAACTATGCACAACAAAATTATTAAAACTTCAACAAAAAAGAAAAGGAAAAAATAAAATATAAAAATAAAAATGAATTCAAATTATGAATAAATACTATAATAGTAATCAATGATATTAAAATAACATCTGCTCTTTTCATTGAAAGACTAAATATTTTGATTTAAATTTTTAAACATTGATTTATCAAACCTCAGAATTATTTGTTCACATGTAATATAAAAATTCAGATGCATATACATTTTATTTAAAACTGCTTTTTATACATTACTGTTTGAATGACTCCTTTTTGTGACTACTTGTGTCTTTAAGCATTTGTGTCTATAAGCATTTAAAATAAAAATGCATTATTTAAAAAAAATTATGATAAATAAAAAATATGATATATTAATAAAAACAATAAAAACTATGCACAACAAAATTATTAAAACTTCAACAAAAAAGAAAAGGAAAAAATAAAATATATAAAAAAAAAAATGAATTCAAATTATGAATAAATACTATAATAGTAATCAATGATATTAAAATAACATCTGCTCTTTTCATTGAGAGACTAAATATTTTGATTTAAATTTTTAAACATTGATTTATCAAACCTCAGAATTATTTGTTCACATGTAATATAAAAATTCAGATGCATATACATTTTATTTAAAACTACTTTTTATACATTATAAGATATATTTTTCTATTCAATAAACACATTACAAATGTATAAATTTCAGGTCAAATTAATTTATTTAAATTTAACAATTTTTTTTTTCTTTTGGCTTCTACAGGATCCAGAATGTCAGAAACTGAGAAGGATTCAGTGAATCTCTTGCGTGTCTCTCACTCTCCATTATATCAGCGCTTTGAGTTGTTACATAACGAGCCAGAGCGATCCTCCTCATACCCGGCGGCCTTTAGCTCTCGCTGTCTCCAGCATGATTCTGGGCACCTGAACTCATGACATCAGGAAGAGTGAGTCTCTTACTCCATTATTCCAAAACACTGCATGTCTGTGTGTGTGTTATAGTGACTGTGTGTGTGTGTGTGTGTGTGTGTGTGTGCGTGTGTGTGTGTGTTTGTCTGTGAGGACAGGACTCTTGAGCCAGAGTTGTAATGTCAACCTGTGCTGTACAGAGTGCAGACATCATACTTCCTTTATCTTTTTAATATTTATGATTTGACATCACTGAATGGTGTGTGTGTGTCTGTGTGTGTGTGTGTGTGTGTGTGTGTGTGTGTGTGTTTGTGTTGTGACAGCGGGTTTGTG
>NW_015507796.1:17343-24575 GCF_001515645.1 Sinocyclocheilus grahami | reverse complement strand
TTTAATTTTTATTATTTGACATCACTGAATGTTGTGTGTGTGTCTGTGTGTGTGTGTGTGTGTGTGTATGTGTTTGTGTTGTGACAGCAGGTTTGTGTGCTACATCACTGTCATATATTACAAATAATATGGCGTAACTGGTATGGTGAGTGCTGCATTGTAGTCTTTATTAAATTTATGGTTACACTAAAAAAAAAAAAAGTGGTGTAGAAACACTTTTTACTGAGAAATTGCTAGTAAATTATACAAGTAATTACTAAGAAATGGCAAGATATTTTGAAAGACTCAAAATTATTTTCAACTTCAAAAAATATTTTTTACTGAGTTTGTTTTTTTTTACAGTCAGATTTATTTAAATTAATATAGATCTTTTGTGTGTGTGTGTGAGTGAGTGAGTGTGTGTGTGTGTGTGTGTGTGTGTGTGTGTGTGTGTGTGTGTGTGTATGTGTTTGTGTTGTGACAGCAGGTTTGTGTGCTACATCACTGTCATATATTACAAATAATATGGTGTAACTGGTATGGTGAGTGCTGCATTGTAGTCTTTATTAAATTTATGGTTACACTAAAAAAAAAAAAAGTGGTGTAGAAACACTTTTTACTGAGAAATTGCTAGTAAATTATACAAGTAATTACTAAGAAATGGCAAGATATTTTGAAAGACTCAGAGTTTGTTTTTTTTTACAGTCAGATTTATTTAAATTAATATAGATCTTTATATCAAATAATTTCGAAATAGCTTATATTTTTATTTTAGTTAAAATATCTATATTTTTATATAGAAAATAATTAATTATAAAGAAGATTACTAAGAAAATTGTATGCAATTTGTATGCAAGTTTTTGTCTAAACAAAAGGATAAAAAAAAGGCTAACATTCACTAATGGTACCTTATTGTAAGTAAGTCATTACTACTTTATATTATAAACTTTAATAGGGGGCAAATTTGTTGGTTGTGAAGGAAACAGATCATACTGTGGGACACTTAAAATGACCTAATAAATTACATTTATTTATTTACTGATTTTATTTTTTATGCCATAATTGCGCCCTGCTATCAATATCTCACATGCATTCCTCATGCATTTCTTATGTAAATTAATTCAAATGAGATTATGGAATAAGGCAATCCAATAGTTCATTTATGAGATGCAAAGTTTTGTGTATTTGCTTAAGTGAGTGTGCATGTTTGTGTGTATGACATATTCATGTGAAACTCTGTTTTACCATAGTTTGGTTGTATTATTTTAGTTATACCTTGGTTTTATTTATTCATTCATGTTGCATATCGCTGGTTATTTATGATGTGGAATGGAAATATCCTGATGTATAGAAAGATACAAATGTGCGCTGAGGGTAAATTCAGGTCTCGTTTCACTGAGAGATATGAGAGAATGAGTGTGAGTTTGTGTTATTACATTATGTAACCCAAACGAAGCACACATGAGCCCTCAAATCACACTAGACCTCGAGCATCTGTGAAAATCAAACAGAATCACAGAATATTCAGTTTCACAGAAGAGAAGCTGCCTGGCAGCATTGTAAGATTCATGTCTACACTTTTACACTGACAGCTTGAAGTAATGTTAAAGGAATAATTCACCCAAAAATGAAAATGAAAATAAAAAACATCAGCTAATAAAACAACAGAAGAATCCTCAAGTAATCCACACATCTTGTGAAGAAAAAAAAACTGCATGTGTAAGAAAAAAATATGTCATTAAGATGTTTTTAACTTCAAACCATTGCTTCTGGCCAAAATATGTGTCCATAATTCATAATAACACTTCCTCCAGTGAAAAGGTCCCATGCCCTGTTGTCCTCTCACACCAAAATTCATATTTGTTTAAAACTGTTTTGGACAATGTATATTTCTCTCCTGATTCAGACGAGACAACTGATGCAAATGGAGAAAAGTTTGAAGTTAAAGACGTCTTAATGATGGATTTGTTTCTTACAAACACACAGCTTTTCGCTTCACAAGACATTAACTGATGGACTGGAATGGTGTGGATTACTTGTGGATTATTGTGATGTTTTTATCAGCTGTTTGGACTCTCATTCTGACGGCACCCATTCACTGCAGAGGATCCATTGGTGAACAAGTGATGGAATGTGTCACAAATTCAGCCTCTGTGGCTCCCTCCGATCACCACCAGAGGGAACCATCACTGGAGTACTGAGTGATCCCTTCGGACTCCAATTCCCACAATGCCCCATGCCAGAGACTAATCACCTGCACAGGTGTTTCCTATTGCCCGGTCTATTTAAACTGTGCCTTCCCTGCTCTCATTGCGAAGTCTTGTTTAGTCTTGCAGACATTTCTGAGAGTTTCCCCTGTGGTGAGTATCTGTTGATTACCTGGACTGTTTGCCCGTTTATGATTGCTTGCTGCCTACCTATTCTGACCCTGCCTGCCTTGTTGATTCCTGCTATTGTCTGTCTGCCGCCTGCCTCGACCCTGATCACGAACATTGTTTACGATTCTGCCCAGCCTTTGCTGTGTCTGACACCGGTTACCGATCTATGCCTGTATGACCAGCCTTGTGAACTAATAAAGCTGCACATGGATCCTAATGCCACTGCCTCTGTTACATAATGATAAATTTCTCCAAATCCATTCAACAAACTCATCTACATCTTTGATGGCCTGAGGGTGAGTACATTTTCAGCCAATTTTCATGTTTGTGTGAACTCTTCCTTTTCATTATGTTCTACAAATTTCTATACATTGTTAAATTTCTAGTTTATTAGATAATGGATATAGAATATATACTATTTATAAATCAACATGTTTGTGTATTGTACAGCATAATCATGTTCAGGGGAAAGAATTTGCTGGCAAACCAAGAAAATACTTTATAATTGCTCAAGTGTTTACACTTAAGTCTTCCGACTCTCCTATCCTCATTTCAAGCGTTCAACATCTGGTCTGCTTCTCTAAATGAATCGGGGATTGTATGTAGACCGGTCCCATTAAAAAAAAAAAAAAAAAAAAAAAAAGTTTAATGTATTTTCTATAAGAAGGTCACTGCCGCCCAGCAGTTCTCATTGCACATAATATTCATTATAGAACACTGTTAATGAACCGAATGAAAAAAGCAAAAGTTGCAATGAAAACACAGCCCTGTTTTTGTAATAAATCACCATGACGTTCTTGCCATTTTAAATTGAAGCAAGTAATACAGAAACTAAAGTACCTCTTTTGATCTGTTTCTCTCCACTGTGCAACTGATCTGCTATATTGGGTCTGTGATGGTCCATTTGCACTCCTGATACACTTTTAAAGGATCCTGCAGGTTCCTGAAAGGTCATGTGTCCTTCATTCATCATCTGTAATTGATCATCATTATGGTACATTCATGTCGTGTTTTTCCATTATAGCGTTCCTTTATAAGCTTCATCCCAGTAGATATTTTGGTGGCCATTATGATTAACAATCACAAGCCATCAGCAATAAGATATAAAACACTGACTGTTTTCCAAAACCTCAGACAAAGTCAAATTTTCTTGAGTTCCATGTTTGTTAACGGTGATGTCACCTTTATGCAAATTAAGTGGAAATGCATTTAAATCTGAAGATTCTCTTACAGATAAATGGTCTAAAAATAAAAATTTATGAAAAATGGCTAATAAAAAGCGGACCGGATCTCAATCTCTCGCTCTCACACATGTATATGTGTGTATAAATAAATTTTGGTGGCATACTGTAGTAATTAAACTAAGAAATTTATTAAATCCTTTTATAAAATATCTGAGAACATTTGAAAACCTACAGTTTAAGAAATATTTTGGCCTTTTTTATTTTTTGTGGAAAATATCCATATTTTCACCATTGCTGCACTAATAATTAATCTAATATATCATTTATATTTTGCAATAAATTTGTGTTTTATACATAATAAATGTCTGGACGTCAGTAGGTTTATAATGGACCAAATAAATGTTAATGGTAATTATATATTTATATTTTCAATAAATTGTATTTTATACTTGTAATTTTCAGAAGTCCGTAGGTTTGTTTTGTACCGTTGTCTTTTAATTTATGTAATTTGCAATACTTTATGGGATGCATTCTGTAGTTTATTGCCTTGTAAAAGATGTTAACTGCACAGTTCCTTAGTTATTTTCTCAATTTAAATATATGTTGCTTCATAAAGTTTGTTGTGGGATTTTTCTCTGAGCTGCTTAGTTTGGGTTATGAGTCTATATCACAGAAAGCCCTGTGGAGAGTGCAATAGAAAAATACTTCTGGAATCACGTCTGCTTTAGATAAAAGCATTTGCTAAATGACTCCCTACAATTATCAGAGCCTTATTTATCATTAGACTGTAATGCTTTTAGTTCCATTAATGTTTATACTCAATAGTTTGTCATGCCATGGCTGTGTTCTTTCTCAACTCATTTTCATGTTCTCATCTCCTGCAGTGCAAACACTCTAGACCCATGTCTCCTGTTACTGCTCCTCTTGGCTCTCCTGCTGCTATTAAAAAGAGATGCAAAGATCTAGTGAAGCTGGATGGGGAATGTTCAGCCCGCAGGGGTTCCCATCCCGCTCTTAAATCTCACCGAAACAATTACATAAGCTTCTGCTAAACTCTCGCAGAGGGAGGAAACATTAACTGCCATTGTGCGCCAAAGAGTCCTGAACAATAAGAGGAGCGTTTCTCCTCAACACTGTACCTGTAATGCAGAACTGACCTTATTCATCAGCACATTAATCATTTAATGTTACTATCTCAGGTGGATACAGTTGCTGTTTCTATATTTGGATCATGAATCACTCTTTTGCATTCTCGCAATCCCAAACTTTAATTCTTAATATGTCCCTTACTGTATGTGTTTTTTTTTTTTGTTTTTTTTTTAATCCGGCTTATTATTGCTGTTAACTTTTATTTTCATTACTTGAAATCAACATTATGTAAAATACAAAGTAAACCTATTTTATTTCAGTTTGTTGCCAAGGCAACAACTAAATATTTAATAAAAACTGTATAGACCCACTTAAAAACCGACGCAACAAATTGCCAAAACTTTAAAATTAAAATAGAAAAGTAAAATCTAATTCAATTATAATAGCATCTCTATGATACTACAATAGCACTGTCATGGATTTGAGGTTAGGTTCTTGTTTTCATACTGTTGAATCTTTTAAATAAAGATTATTGACGCACGCTTTACTATTTTCTACTTCAAAGTTTTGTTCCGTGTTTACTTGTCAATTCTTTAACTATTTTGGAAATTTACTGAATTCTTTCTACACCAACTGTTTGAAAGTTGTTGTTTTTTCTAACCCACGAAAGTCATAACTTACCACTGCAATACTACAAATGCAGAATATGAATACAGTTTGTCAGACCCTTTTTTTTTTTTTTTTTTCTAAATTGTTAATATGGCTTTAAAATAACAAAATTAGAATCCCCCATGATGCTTGCAGACCTCTGATTTGGTGCCCAGGAACCAATTATGCAAATTTGTCTTAAACCTTTTGTTCATCAGACTGAAACTAGCATGACTGGGGAAGAAAAAACCGAACACCTAAATAGCAACATTTTGAGACAGTTACTGTGTTGAAGACGATGCAAAACACCTCACAATTTCTGCCTACATTGTGGCATATTACTGTAGCAAATTAATGGTTTCTGTAGTAGTCGGGCATGTGAAATGCACAAATACTGCTGTATTTCAGCTCCGAAACCAGTGCCTTATGAACTACAGTATAGCAGGCGCTGTCTGCCCAAACGCCATCACAGTGTTAAAACAAAATAAATGTAAAATCAGCAACTCCAAGGTCATGGGTTTGGGGGTGTGCATGAACGAATCAAATGTATGCCTTGAATGCAATGTAAATTGCTTATGATTAACGTATTTACAATTCATAAATTTATATTAAACATGTTTTCTGCAGAATGGTGCATTAGAGCTGTACAGTAGGTGAGTAGCCTGAATGAGAATTTTAAATAATAGATGCTAAGGAGAGATTTTGCACATTTTATGATAAGATAAAAATGGCATTGCTTTTCTGAAGTGCTTCATACTCGCTTCACTTTCACAATGCTTTTGTGCTACTGTACACACCAGACATGCATGCAGAAATTATTTTGCCCGACACTTGTTTGGCAGTGTGAGATTAAAGTATGCAATCCCACACTCTCAAATCTAAGTATAACACTTTTGTAAATGAGAACTAATTATTTCATTCTGAAATTGTCACACATCCTGTCCATGAACTTCCGTCTGCTTGCCACCAGAGGTGGCCCTCCCATTATATTGACTCTCACACCACACAGACTGTTACACATCACCCTGGACTACATTTCCCATGCTCCATTGCACTAATCACAAGCTCACCTGAAACCAATCACACATCTGCTACCAATAACACACTATATAAATCGGTCTCACACCACCATTCAACACTGAGTATTGTATAGCGTTTATCACTCATAGCGATAGCTACTCTATGGAGCCATTTCTAGTTCTTAGTTCCAAGTCTTGCCCTGCCTGCTTTCCCGTGTTCAGATTATTGCCTGTGTATCTGTATTCTCCTTTCATCTTGCCATTCGGACTGTTGCACCTTGCCTGGACTATTGCTCATGTTGTCGGATTACCCCTCTTGTCAAGCCCTCTGGATATTGTTAGCCGCTGATCGACCATGCCCGTTTTGGATTACTCTTCTGTCTTGCCCTCAATATACCTGTTTGCCATTGTCTGACCCATGCCTGTTATGACCACGTCTCTTAATAAAGCCTTGCATATGGATCCGCATGCCTCTCGTCTCGTCGTCTCCATCACAGAAATATTTTACAAATACTTGAATTTGTCTTATTGAAGTGAGACGAGGAGATTTCAGTGTTACCCTATTATATGAAAACTTTCAAAAGACCGTATTTGTAAAATCACAATAGTAATCCACACCACTCCAGCCCATCAATTAATGTCTTGTGAAGCGAAAAGCTGCATGTTTTAACAAAACAAATTCGTCATTGAGACGTTATTAAATACAAAAAGGTCAAACAACAGATTGAGTTGTTCCAAATTTCACAAAGCTTATGGACGTAATTATCAGATATTGAAGTGAGTTCTTCTGTTTTTGTTACTCTTCTGTAGAAGATTCATTCACTTGTTTGGCAATATACCCACACAGAGCAACTTTGGTCAGATTTTTTTTAATGTTCCTAATCATTTTTTTTTTTTTTTTTTTTTTTTTTTTTTTTAAAAAGTTTTTTTTTGGT
>NW_015507796.1:2487-17143 GCF_001515645.1 Sinocyclocheilus grahami | reverse complement strand
GATTTTTTTTTATTTTCCTAATTTTTTTTTTTTTTTTTTTTTTTTTTTTTTTCTCTGTTTTAAAGATGTTTTCTTTGGATTGTGTACTCGAAAGAGAATATAGGAAAATGTAACGTAATTTGTTTGATAGCTAAATTTCACATACATAAACGACAATCTGTCTGTAAACCCCTTTTCTTTATTCAAAGTTGATCTAGACCGGTATAGTGAAACTATCCAAAGTTCTGTTAATCATAAAACCGTGAAAACGGCGTCTCTATATTAGATGGCTTAGCTCGCTAGTTTTATGATATTAACTGAAATAAGCAAAAACACGTTTACAAACAAAATATCCATATTCCAAAGATAACATTGAACAAAAATCTACGAACTAGTGAAGTAACCGGATTTGATCACATTAATAACCGGTGCAAATGGGGTCCAGCATTTACAGACCTGATTATCTGATTGCATTTGTAGTGTAAAAGTTGTTCTTTTAGCTTCATTGTCATGGACTTTGAGTTTGTTTCTCATCACTTTCCTGTTTCCTATGTTTAGTGCGTTATCACTGTGTATTTAAGTTCCTCTTTGTACACTTTTTCATTTGTCTGGTATTGTTTGTGCTTTGCATTCTGTCGTGTGTTTGGATTACTTCTGTCTTTGTTGTTGGAGTTTAATTAAATAACCTTTTTGTTATCTTTATCTGCCTGAACCGTGACCTAGTGAAAATGCAAATCGGTTTCAATGCATAATGAACTCTTGCACCAAATAGACTATCATTGCACACATTTATATAGTACAAAACCAAAAAAACGAATCAACTGAAATGGGATTGGTGACACAAATGGGCAGGAAGAGACAGCGAGAGTTTTGCTCAAAGTCAACTTGTTTAGTTCCACATTTTGCTTAGTGATCTTGTTTTAGTTTTGTGAAGGAGGGAATGTTGCAGATTAATCTTGTGTAGAAAGGCTGCATTTATTTATGGATGGCCTAAAAGCTTGTGTGGGTGATTTCAGGAGACGTCTGAAGAATGAATGGTCAAAGACTGGCTGTTTTCAGGCTGGAGCTAATTAATGTATAGCGGGACTGAAGCAGTTTCTTTACACTTGGTATGTTTTGTAGGAGAAGCAGGTTTAGATGGATTGGACCATCTCATTAGCTCTCAGGTTCAAAACCAACAAAAGCTGCTGATGTAGTTTTGTTTCAGAAGCTGTATAGATGGAAGATTGTTGGTGTATGTGTGTCAATGCTGCTCTTTACAGTTCTGGACAATGTCATCTCTATAAATTAAAATTTAGCAAAACGATTAAGATACATGTACATGCTTTTCTCTCCTTGTTGTGATGTCATGTTTACCGAAAGCATCCACAGCAAGGGCAATTCAAATTCATTCACTGAATTGTCATAAACACACAGTGTGACAGCTGTGTTTACAGAGCAGCATCAACAAAACATGCTTAACATAATCTATCAGATGTACAACACAATTATTTTGCATTCTTTTTTGAGTCATCTTCTCCCCCAGAGGGGGGTGCCATGGGTGCTTGAGCACCTGCCCCTTTCCCCTTGATGCCCAAAGTGCCCTTTTGTCAAGGCAAATTTATTTTTTGTAATTAAACGCCATTTTGTGAAGGCCTGCCCAATCTAACTATTAGTAAAATGAATAAATTATAATTGTCGTAAAAAATTATCCACATGATGATGATGACCTTTCACCTGACGATCTCATCGGGGACTATCCCTCAGTTCAGACACATTTAATGTAGAGCACTACCAGGATGCCTTCATAACGTCCGCGGCTGCCCGGTGTAGTGCCGAAATTTGCACCCTGCCAGATTATGCACCCCCTAGTATTGGTAGGTTTAGGAGTAGGGGGGGGGGAGGGGTTAGGATTAGGGATGGGGTGGGGATTAGGCAATCACGTAGCGACTTCAATGAGGGGGTGCATAATCTGGCAGGGGTGCAGAATTCGGTGGAGCAGTGTGCTTGTATACTTATATTAATATTATTATAATACAAGAACTGCATGAAGAGAGCATGCACAGCTGTTGCTTATATTGCTGTTTGTAGCCTGTGGAAGTAAGGTTAGCTGCAGCAAGGGGCTATAATATTTCTGTTCAATATTTTCCTAATGACAATTTTATGATTGGTTTATAAAGGCTACTACGAGCAATTTTTTTTTAAAAGTTTTTATTCAGCTCAGCTACAGCGATAGCCGGATGCTTTTGTCCATATTAGGGTTTCCTGCACTTCATAAGTCATTCATTCTATGAGTCTGTTTTGGACTTTCTGCACGAGAGTGCCCTCCGGCTTCAAGTATGAATTAAACATACACTACATGAGAGTGTTGATCGCTCCAGATATTCACTTCGCCTCATTTTGGATACGAATAAAACGCCAGGTCATGCATAGACTAGCGATACTGTCTCTTTGAATTTAAATCTAGAAACCTCTGTGAACACACCTGCCCGAATAAAGTGCGGGGGACAAAATTACATTTCTTTAAAATTAAATATTAAAAATGCAGCTAACGTTCTACACGCAGCAATATAAACAAAGGTGCCTGTTCTCTTTCGCTCTTGCTGTTTGATTGGGAAAAGTTTAAAGGACGTCGAGGGGACTTGTCTTAAGTTATCTGACTAAAAAACTATTACTTTGAATTTATTACAGTATTTATTTTAAAAATGTAGAGTGCCTTAATTATCACAACTCTGATAAAACGGGCTTACTGATTTTCTCATCCTCCGATTTATAGGCTACTTATCAATCCTGTTTGTATCATCATTATAATAAAAAAAATAAAAATAAATTCAGAACAGGATTATAATATAATTCTATTTGAAATAAGACAGAAATATTTTTTCTGCAACAGTAGTGTTTACAACAGCAAAACCACCATACACTGTAAACTCAATAATAACAGGCCTAATTTAATTCAGTTTCTATTTTCAGAGTGATTAAGAAGTGCAAATAAATATTTATTTAACTTTTTTAAACTTAAAATGGTATTTTCTGTTCTGGGTTTCTTTTTCAAAACTGCATCACGGCATTTGCTGCTATCAATACAGAAGCATCCGTTTCGATACATGTCTCAGCAAGGAGCACAGCCATATTAAAAGCCATGCTCCATGTGCCCCTTTTATACTTTGAGCACCTGCCCCTCCAAAGGTCTCTGCACGGCCCTGGTTAGACATGGTCACGGGGAAAATTCTGAGAGTGCCCATGATTGTGTGGGGTAATTTTAAATATTCATTTTTTTATTTTTTATTTTTTTTTTATTTAATAAAAAAAAATCTATGTAATTTTATAAACTAAATAATTATGAAAAATATTAAGAAATTAAGTAATATTAAATTGGCCAACAATTAAATGATGATTGTTTAAATTATATAAAATCTTAAATCATTGTAAAATTGAATAATTATTATATAAAAAAAATTGACCATGGACTACAATTAAATTATATAAAATAAAGTGCCAGGTTCGACAATTTAATGATTATTGTATATAATAATAATAATAATAATAATATTATTATTATAAGAAAATGTAATCATTATTGTAAAATTGAATAATGTTAGATACAATATCAAAAAATAGATCAGGGTTGAAAATTAAATGATTATTTTATAAATAAAATTATTATAGAAAACAAGATTATTGTAAAATGAATTATAATATAAAATATTAAAGCGCTCCTATTATGCAATTTCGAATATTGCCTTTCATGCAGTGTGTAATGAAGCTGTATATGATTGTAAACTACATATGCAAAGCTGAAAGTGCACGATAAATTAAGCGTTAACGTTAGTTCTGGCAGGTCACGCGAGTCAAGCTTGCATCAGCTGATCACATCTACCTATAGGAATACGACACCTATCGCGGCATTCCTATATAAGCTCTATTCAGTATTATTCAGCAGCTTGCTCGGCTATAAATTACCCTCCTCCATCCCCAGCTCCTCCTTTCGCCACAGTCAGGACTTGGCTTTCTGATATTCCTTGCTAATCAGACTCCTTTATCTTGAATAAAGTGTTACACTTAAATATCATTAAGTTCATTAATGATATTTGCCTTGTTCTGTTCTGTTCTGTTAACCCTAGGGGGGTTATTATTGCTGCTCTCCCTGCTCATTCATGAGGGAGTTTTTTGCCAAGAACCATACCACCAAACTTTATGCTAAGTAGCTTTCATTTTGACGATAGTGGTCCTGACAGAAATAAAGTTATAGTCTCCCAAAAGAAAGAATCTACTCTGAACAGATTAAACGAGTCATCAGTAATTTGAATCCCTCTTCCGTGATGGCTACACGACACAGGGTAACACATTTGCATAATGCCCACCTATGTTCTATGTTGGCCGGCCGTGAACAGCTTGACCCGCCTTCAAACACTCTAGCTTGTTCGTGTGGTAAACGGAAAGGAGGGGTTTAGAGAGACTGAATCTTAGAAATGCTTCGAACGAATCGTTTGCGAATTGTTGGAAAATGAGATGATATTAACTGCATATTTTAAGAAAATGAAAGCGTTTTTTTTACCTTGCATGCATGTAAACCTATTGTAGGAGACTCCCAAAACAATATTAGGAACCTTAAAAATGGCATAATATGGGCACTTTAAATAATCGACCAAGGATGACAATTTAATTATTATTGCATAAATTAATTCATTAGTATATTAAATAATTGACTAGGGATGACAGTTTAATTATTATTGTATAAATTAAATAATTATTACATCAAATATTAAATACTGACTGACTGGTGTTGAACAATCATTATGTGGGCAAGAAACATGTTTACACTCTTTAGAAAGTCTTATAGAAGTATTTTAACATTTACATAGGCTGTACACTTTACCTTTTAGTATTTATTATACATTTTAAATTATTATTACAATTTGCTATTTACACTTTCTAACCCATATTCAAAAGCTGATCTTGAATCCATCTGATCTGTTCATTCTGTGTTCCTGTAGTCCAGGGTTGTCCAATCCTGCTCCTGGAGGGCCACTGTTCTGCAGAGTTTAGCTCAAACACAGTAAAACACACCTTAACCAGCAAATCAAGGTCTTAGGCATACTAGAAGGATCCAGGCAGGTGTGTTGAGGCAAGTTGGCGCTAAAGTCTGCAGGACAGTGGCCCTACAAGACAGAGTTTGGACAGCCCTGCTGTAGTCGATTGTTATGCTTTTGATACACGACTAGGATGTGAAAAGCCTGTGGCTGAGGCTTCATAGAGGCTTTCAGGAGAACAACAGGCCTGAGTGAACAATACAACACACAGAGATCAAAGCTGAGGGACCGAGAGGCCATGGGACGACCATTTCTCATTGTTTGTTTGTCTGACACACTTATTAGCATTTTTTGCATCCCGGGAGGGCTGTGTAAGAGACGGATAGAAAAAGTGTTAAAGAGACAATGAAAACAAAATGCATAAAGAAACCGAGAAAAAGCTTTAGGTGCTTTCCACAAACGGCACAAATTGGTGTGCACTTTTAAGCATCAGAAGAATGTTGTAGAGTGATCTCATTATCTAACATAACTTTATTAAATCAAAATAAGTTGGGTTTTTTTGGAATATGACTTCTGGAACATGCCCATTGTGCTTTACAAGTGTATAATTTTCCGAATACTCCTGCTGTTTTACTTCATATTAATATTGCATTTGGTTGATGCGTCTGCATTGAAAAGATTTGAGCTCATTGACGAAACCTTTGGTGTTCAACTGCCTCTGCTTTACATATAAGCTGTGCTGCTAAAACATGCAATGTAAAGATTTACATTTATAAAAACATAAAGAGAGATAATTTGATGCATAATTAAGATGATATTGCATTGAATTTTCCACGAGTTCCTTATAGGTTTGTACTGTAGCACAATTTTCTTAACTGAAAGAAGAGTATAAGAAACAGTGTTCCCAATGTCCTGATTTTCAGCAAGTTGTTTCAGAGGTCATTAGTGAGGACTGTTTGGCAGTGATGCAGGTTTTTATGATGAAACGAATAATCAAAGAGTCATTTAAAGCTATTTAGGAAGCGCACTAGCACTCTACTTAAACACGCTAATGCAATATTTATTTGAATTTGCATTGTGAAATCTAGCTGAGCTCAAAAATCAATCAACAAATAGATAGATAGATAGATGATAGGCAGACAGATAGATAGATAGGATCATGTGACACTCAAGACTAGAGTAATGATGAATTATTATTATTTTTTTTAACTGTAATATTTCACAATTTTTTATAAAAATAAATGCAGATTTGGCAAGCATAAATAAAGTCTTTCAAAAACATAAATCCCAAACTTTTAAATTTCACTTCAAATGTTTGGGGTCGATAAGACAGTGTATATACAATATCTAAATATAAATACATTTTCATATTTAAATGTAAATTGTGCTAAATAACTAAAACATAATAATTTCTCAGAGAGGCCAGTCTGTAATGGAGTGTGCACTCATCGCCTATGCTGTTTCCAGGTGTGATGTTCTGCAGTGTGTCCTAGTTTCTGTTAGTAGCTGAATCATAATGAGGTACAGTGTTTTCCTGAACATCCATGCATCCCTTGAGAGCCCGGACCACCCGCAGTCTTGTACAATTACCAGCAACCGTCTCCACGGAGACCCTGCGGGCCGTCTGACTGTGATAAATCATACAGTACTTCAGCACAGAATGACTGCTGACTTACTCCCGTACTTCCCCTCAGATCTCTCACATATATTTAATAATCAAAGCTGAATTCAAAATTAAACACTTATGCACAGCAATACAGGGGAGACCGGGGCAAGCTGTCACAAGGGTTATATCTCAAGTCAAGCATTTGATATTTTTCAATGTTACCATTTCTATATTCTGTGTTTCCTGAACTGTTCTGTTTTTCAGAATTGTTTTTACTGCTTACATTTATCTTAAAAGTGATTCAGTGTTCTCTAATGCATTTTAAAAATCGATATATTGCTTTTTGTACTTTAAATAGTATATTTTTTTAAGTATTTGTAACGAATCAGCTCATGGGAAATATGAATAATTAATCATAACTAGTTATAATTATGAATATTTTAGATCCGCTGTAGATATTTAGCTGACCTCTCAGGGTCAACGGTCTTGTCAATTCTAAGAACGTTAATTTCCTGGTTAAAGGAAATAACTCTTACTGTACAATTCTACAAAAGCTTGTAGCATAGATCTGCATGATTAAGTGACTCCAGTTATGAGCAAACAATGAACCACGTCAAGTGTGATACAAGTAAGGTTTTATTAACTACATAAACACTTAAACTAGTCTAACATACTACATAAACTGGTCTAACATACACACACACTTAAACTAGTCTAACATACTACATAAACTGGTCTAACACACACACACACACACACACACAGTTTGTATAGGAAAGGGTTAAAAGCTTAACGCAGTGAAGAGAAATAAGAATATGAAGTTATAGAACCCTTTGCATATTCAGCAGATCTGCCCAAGGGAAACATCAGATTCTTAGTTCAAACACACCTTTGTGTAAAAGTGCAAATGATACCTAATTAATAAGACTAAGTTTGATACTTGCATGTCTCATCTGTCTGAAAGAGAGGTTTGATGTAATCTGAAGTTCCCAGTTGATCTTTGCTGAAGTTGGTCAATGAAAAGAACCAGTTTTGAGTCCGAGGATCTTGAGCTTCCTGGGGTGTTACAGAGTATTTGTTAAATCTAGCGAACAAAATATATATTGTGTGTTTGAGTGGTCCAGACGCTACATATTCTTCTAAAATCAGTATCGTTAAACAGCAGATTCTCACTGTGACAACTTGCCCCAGGAGTCGACCTGTGACTGTATCTTCTTTTCCTGGGATATAATGGTGGAAATGTTGATGGCTGGATAGTTGAGAATATGGGTATATATCATGTGTTTCAGTTTATAATGAAAAAAAAAAAAAATCATGATTAACTCTTTAATTTAATTTCAATATTTGAGCTTTTAGTAATGGCCTATGTATGTTTTCAATATTTTGTGCATTATAGGCATGAAAAACTGTAAATTTTTATTTCCAACAAAGTGCAAAAACTATAATAAAAGTAAAATAATGCAATTAAATAATATTTAAAATAATACATTATAAAAAAAAGAATTATAAAAAAAAAGAATAAAAATAAAAGTAGATTTTATTATGAATATTACATTATCCAAAGAAGGTATTAAAAATATAAAGTAAACATGGGGAATAAGACAATAGTAAAGAGCATAATGCTTTTTCTTTCTTTGCCATAAATCATAGTAGAACGAAGGATATTAATATTTATAGGCTATGCACACACTGGAAATGAGAAAACATTAATAACAATATAACAGAAGCATAATAATAAAAATCTATTATTTAAAAACAAACAAAAAATGTATTCTTCTCAAACCAGTATCATTAAACAGCAGGTTATTGTTGTGACAACGCTGGGCATCTATCCATCCATCCCTGGGGAACAATGGTGGAACTGTTCCATTAGAAAGAATTATAAAAAAAAAGAATAAAAATAAAAGTAGATTTTATTATGAATATTACATTATCCAAAGAAGGTATTAAAAATATAAAGTAAACATGGGGAATAAGACAATAGTAAAGAGCATAATGCTTTTTCTTTCTTTGCCATAAATCATAGTAGAACGAAGGATATTAATATTTATAGGCTATGCACACACTGGAAATGAGAAAACATTAATAACAATATAACAGAAGCATAATAATAAAAATCTATTATTTAAAAACAAACAAAAAATGTATTCTTCTCAAACCAGTATCATTAAACAGCAGGTTATTGTTGTGACAACGCTGGGCATTTATCCATCCATCCCTGGGGAACAATGGTGGAACTGTTCCATTAGTTTTTTTTTTTCCTAAATAAAAATAAATATGACAACTTGCCTCTGTTTCATATTTTATGCTGGTGGGTTATTTATTGGATCTATTATAGAAAAGGTCAACTTTCTAGCAATTCTCAAACTAAACAAGAAAAAGCACTTTTCTTTTCTGATCTCATATCCTCCTGTTGTTTGATGACAATCCCACTTTGATCCTCTGGTTTGATATGGTTTCATCATCGCTCATACAGTCATAACAGCATCTGTGAAATAATGAACTTTATCTGTCAGCAAACACAGTTTTGGTGTGTCTTGTTTGCCCTCACAGGAGCTTTTGATGAGTTTCCTCCTTCAAACAAGCCTGGAGTTTTGTTTTTAAGACAGATGTCATGTTTTCACTCTGATCAGCCTTCAGGAAGAAAAGAGCCATTACAGAAATGTGCTGAAGGTTTTCCAGAGCTTTGAAGAATTCCCTGACTGTTATTCTCTGTATATTAGTGCTGTTTGCTAAGGCAAGCATCACTTTAACTTTCACTTTTTGGGTCATAGAGGAACGCAAGCCATATGTGGAGACCACAATATCATAGAGACTTGAGAAAGGACTTGGGCCTTGCAACCATCCAGAATACTCTAGCAACTGCTTAGCAACCACCCTGAATGCTCTAACAAACCTATGAAAAAACCTCTGAGCTCTCTCTCTGTCTCTCTGCTCTAGAAATGTTCAGGCAGCCACATGAATAAATAAATACACTCAAATGATTCCCTTAAGTTACATAATATCTGAATGTTGAATGCAGGAAGATTGAACATAACTTGTATAAGCTTCTGAGGTCAAGCGCAGTTCATAAAGCAAAATTATAATAATAAACCCATCATGATTAATTCTTGAATTTAATTAAAATATCTTAAAGAGGGCCTGTGTAGGTTTTCAATATACTGTGCATTACTGTTTATGAAGTAAACTGTATATTTCCATTTCCAACAAAGTGCAAAAAGTAAAATAGTGCAAATAGAGTAAATAAACTGTATTCATAACAAAATAAAATAAATAAAAGTAAGGAATTAAAAATAGGTTTTATTATGAAGTTAAATTAATTCAAGAATTTATAAAAATGTGTAAAGTTGGAAGATATGACAATAATAATGCTAATGTGCAATATGTTCCCTATTTCTTTGTCATAAAGCATCGGGCATAGAAAGAAGGATAATAATATTAATAAGATATGCACACACTGAAAAAGAGTATATAACTTTACATTCTGTTAGTTTTTAGAAATGTAAAAAAAAAAAAATTATTATGAAGGTTACAAGGTTAAATTTATAAGAAGGTATAAAGTTGGTAACTTAGACAATAATAATACTAATGTGCAATATGCATTTCTTTGTCATAAAGCATCAGTCATAGAAAGAAGGATGTTAATATTAGTAAGCTATGCACACACTGAAAAAGAGAAAATATTAATGACAGCAACAAAAGCATAAATAAGTAAATGGATTAAGTAATTTACATAACGCCACACAAACACATGCAGACAAACATCCATCGAGATTGATGATGGGATATTTCATAAAAAAAAACTGTGTCCAGGAGAGCGTGAGGAGCGAGAGCTGCGTGGCTTTTTCCACTTCATTATTTCTTTGTCATCTAAATACCAAAGTGCAGCTTCAGAAGATCCCTGGAAACAGCGTTGAGTGTGCGGGCCAGGGCTCTTATGTAACAGTGTCTCTGAGTGTTACACATGCTTCAGTAATACATGCAGACATCGCTGTGTGATTCTGAAGAGGAGGCTCTTCATTTCCTCTTCCTCTCCTCCTGTCCTTCTGGCTTCCTGAAATCCTTAAAGGGGTCATATGATGCTGCTAAAAAGAACATTATTTTGTGTATTTGGTGTTATGAAATGTTTATGCGTTTTAAGATTAAAAAAACATTATTTTCCACATACTGTACATTATTGTTTCTCCTCTATGCCCTGCCTTTCTGAAACGTGTCAATTTTTACAAAGCTCATCGGTCTGAAAAGCGAGGTGGGCTCTGATTGGCCAGCTATCCAGTGCGTTGTGATTGGCCGAATACCTCAAGTGTGTGATGGAAATGTTACGCCCCCTGTCCGGCCGGAGCGACGAGACAAAAACATTAAAAGCCATTATAAACAAGGCATTTGTTGCATCCAGTGGGGACATAATTACGGATTATAATGACTTATACTGTCTTTTTACGCATTGCGTTGCATCGCGCCACGTAAACATAAAACCATATCTGCATTTGTGATCAGAGAAATGACAAACAACAAGTGCTACTATACACTGCTTAAAACTCACATTTGAATCGTCAGTGGCAAATCCTTTAAATATACTTGCAGTCTGTGAGTCAGAACAGCCGGCATTGTAGTCTACTCTACCAGGATCAGGAAACAGTCCTCCATAAAATGTGCTGCACACATCTGAATATTTGGGTTGAACTGTTCTGGAACAGTGTTGTAAATACAACTTAACCACTGATTTCTAGTCGTGTCCTCTTTTGGAAGGCCAAACAAAGTAGTTTCCCTTTCACAAGGAAACACACAGCGTTTTCACGACATGGCAGCGGCAGCAACAACAATACTACAGCGAGAATAAAAGTTACGCCTTCTTTCTTTGCGTGAACATTTGGGCGGTGTTATGCAAATCTTCCCACATCGTGACGTAGACATGTAGAGGCGTGTTAGAACGAGCCGTTTTACTCTTAACTTTTATAAAGAATATCTCTTTTACAGATCTTCTTTATGCACCAAGAGCTTGTAACACTCCAAAGAGAAAGGAAAAATTGAAATCGCATCATATGACCCCTTTAAAGGTTCTATATGTATACATGGCCTAATATATTGGGTAAAATATGAAACTCAAAGTTTTAAAAAATGAAAATCATTTTAGATTTAATGTTCGATTTTGTGATCCCATGTTGTACCAGGTGTTTTTTCATTTTTCTTTCAAAACATTACAAACAAAACACAATGTCTCTTGAATATTAGTTGTTAATCGATTTATAGGTTTTTCCTGTGTCTTCAGCATCACTTCACATTCTGTTAGTCCTTTGTAAAAAATCTCTTTTAAAACACAAAAGCCACTTCCTTTTTTTATGCAAGATAAAACAACATTTACAAACACAAAGATAAAACAAACTAAATACAGAGGTTTACAATAAAATAAAGCATAGCCTATTATGATAATATATATATATATATATATATATATATATATATATATATATATATAGGGGATGGGATGGGCAGGGATGGGCAGTATTTCAGATACATGTATTTAAAAGCCTTTGGAAAAAAATCTTATGTATTTTGTATTTAAATATATAGTTCAGTCATGAAACTCTAGATGGCGCATGCTGACGGGGTGTTAACGTAACTGATGATATTCAGAGAGTTAAACAACGTGGCACAAGCTGATTGGTTCATGCTGCGTATGCAGCCAATGAGCTTACTGCCTTGCATTTACCTGGCTGGCTAGCATTCACTTGAGATTTCTGCAGCGCGCTTTCAGAGTTCTCTGAAACCCTCCACCTTCCCAAGCTCCACCTGTATAGATCTGCTACGGGGTTATTTTATATGCTATTTGTGCAGCAGCAATATGTCTTAAATACTCATGGCACCGTATCGCCATATGCATTGGCAGTAGCAAGTTCCTGTACTTGCTTGCAGCAGCAGTAAAAATCTACAACTACAGCAATAACCAACAGCAGCAGCAACTCAGCAGCAGCGTAGCAGATCTGTTCCGCCAAGACCAAATACATTAACATTGTCATATCCATCACCATGCTAAAATGTTCCGAGAGTTATCATGATTGAAATACATTTAAGATTAGTATTTTTGTATTTTCAAAATACATAAAATACTTTGTGCCAGTCAACCTCTTTATCAGGGTGCTGATTTCGTTCATCAACTAGTTCAGTCTCCTCCCCTCCCCCCAACATTGAGTGAGCGTGAGCGACTTTTCTGAATTAAGATAAGTAAAGTAAAGTGATGTGACATGTGGCCAAGTATGGTGACCCATTCTCGGAATTAGTGCTCTGCATTTATCCCATCCAAAGTGCACACACACACAGCAGTGAACACACACCCGGAGCAGTGGGCAGCCATTTTTTTTGCTGTGGCGCCCAGGCAGCAGTTGGGGGTTCGGTGCCTTGCTCAAGGGCCCCTCAGTCGTGGTATTGAAGGTGGGAGAGAGCGCTGTACATTCACTCCCCCCACCTACAATCCCTGCCGGTACAAGACTCAAACCCATAACCTTTGGGTTACGTGTCCGACTCTCTAACCATTAGGCCATGACTTCCCTAAGGTGAGGGAATGTCATGGTCAACTGTACTTGTCGATTAAAGTTAAAATAGTGCATCATTCAGATTTGCCTTCAGTTAACATGAAAGAAGAAAACATGAAGCACCGAATAGTGTTAGCCAATCAGTTTTGATAGTTATCAGGGTAAGCAAATATATCCGTGCCGCTTTTAGTGGGCAGGAATTATTGGAACGTTGGAGTGGAAAAAGAAGCATGAATGAATGAGCAATAGAAAGTGATGTGCTTTTTGCAGAGTGGAACGTTGGCAAGTAGGTCTACACTTTTGACTTTAAAGGCCCTTTCACACGGGGCGCAGCAAGCGGTGGAATCATCACGGACGAGGCTTTTATACTTGATGCGCTCGCCGGTTTATAATTCTGTGAAACCAGTGTTGCCAACTAATTTCCAGGGGAAGTTGCTAAAGGAAGGTCGATTTGTTGCTATTGCTAAAAGTTGCTAAATGATGTTGTGATGTCATTGCACGATGACGGCATTACGTAATCACGATGCAAAATTGTCACTACATCAAATCTCACCAAAACATATATATTTTTTTATATGTTAATTTAGTTTTGTTCGTAAAATAATATAAATTCATACTATAATATTAAAATAGAAATAACTATTTTTTAAACACAACATTGAATTATTGAACACACACAATTTTGAACGATTACAATTTAAGTTTGTATTATCTAGTAAACTAACACTACACATTCTGAACAATTCTAGTTTTAAGCAGTGTATTAGTAGTTAGTATGCTACACTCTAAGAAAAGTCTGTAAAAATAGGGCACAATCTACTATGTTAATTCACCGTTTTTTTTAACTTGCATTTTAAATTACGCATTATATTTTGTGTTTTCGGGTTACAGAGTTACAACGGATAATTGATAACAGATAACAGATAATGTCCTGGAAAATTACTAGTACTTTTTCCATTTTTCTAGATATTTTTCTTACAATGTACTAACTGATCAACAATCACAGATACTGCTAACAAGGTGTGTCATAAATTAACAATTATTAAACTATTATTATCAAATTGAACAATTGCAAATAGCAATAACTCAATTCATGTGATGTGTGTACTGCTAGGCAACTTTGGTTTCCTCTTTTTGTGAAATTTAGATGGAAAATGTGTGCCTTTTTATTGTTTGAGTCACTTATCAAAAGTTGCTAAAAGTAGCCAAATAAAACAATTGTTGCTATGTGCTTTTGGAAGAAAAAGTTGCTAGGGTAGTCTGAAAAGTTGCTAAATTTAGCCACAAAATTGCTAAGTTGGCAACACTGTGTGAAAGGACAGGGGGCGTCTCGGAGTAATTGTTCTCCAAACCATCAGAAAGCAGCAGTGGGAGGAAGTAGTTTGCAGAATAATTTGTCAAACAGTCGTTTCGTGAGAAGTTTGTGAATAAATTGATTTTTTTCACATATAAACTGATTAGGTTTTGGGTAATTTTGGAGGACGCATGTGAAAATGTTTTTGAGTACACTTCTTAAACCCACACAAAAG
>NW_015507796.1:0-564 GCF_001515645.1 Sinocyclocheilus grahami | reverse complement strand
TTTAATTTGTGAAGACACTGATGAATGGTTCACCACAAAAAATCTAAAGGTTTTGGTTTTATTGCTCGTAAAAAACAAAAACAAAAAACAAAAATCCTTTGAGCACATAGTGTTAAATGCTATCTAAATGAATTCTAATTTTAAAAAGTAAATTTTAGTTAAAAAACTTTCTCATTTGAATAAACTTTATATACAACAAAATAAACTTAACATGAAATAATTTTTTTTTTTTTTGTAGTTTTGTATTTCCTTCAGAGTAGGGGAAGGGAAGAGGTATGTAAAATGAAAACAAAAGTTTCTAAGCAGTTGTACACATTGAAATGTGTGTTTGTGTTTGTTTGTTTTGTTTGTTTGTTTTTTCCAGAATAGGTCCAGATAGATTTCAGCCTATAGGGATACCTGATTTTCAAAATACAAAATACTGTATTTGTATTTAAATACATTTTTCCACACAGTATTTTGTATTTGTATTTAAATACATTTTTCCACACAGTATTTTGTATTTGTATTTAAAAAAAATTTCCCACACTGTATTTTGTATTTAAATACATTTTTCCACACAGT
>NW_015507795.1:43479-43688 GCF_001515645.1 Sinocyclocheilus grahami | reverse complement strand
CCTGAGAGCAGCACATAGTACACTAAAAATAACAGCGATATGAAACTATTGAATGCTCCTGCCCTGAGAGCAGCATATAGTACACTAAAAATAACAGCGATATGAAACTATTGAATACTCCTGTTCACAGCGCTAGGGCAGGAGATGTATAATTTTGAATGATTAAATGTTGCGGTGGCTTGAACAAGTTATGTGATCGCATATATCGG
>NW_015507795.1:37413-38227 GCF_001515645.1 Sinocyclocheilus grahami | reverse complement strand
GCAACTTATACAAGACGTATCTTTTTGTTTTTTCCTTAAAAAAATTTTTTATTGTGTTTTTAAAAGCATGCAGCAATGAAAATATGCGATTAATCTGTTCAAATTTGTTACTGTGGGTTAACAAACTTACATTAGTAGGCTATTCTTATGCTTGGCTTCCCAGATAGCAACAGAGTCTGGGCCAAATCTGCTTTACATTCACTTCTGGCTTTTTTCAGTCTTTCAGTCTTTCAGTCTCAATTGCAAATGTTTATTTTATTTATTTATTTAAAAACCTAACCTAACCCTAACCCTTTTACTATTATTTGTATGGCCATCACATAAAAAGTTCTAAATCCTTAGTCTGGGGCCGTGGAAAATAATAAAAGTTTCTCTCTTGCACTGCACCTTCCCTTTCCCTATTCTTCATTTTCCCCAATATCTCTGCCCCCGCCCCCCCACCAATCCTGCATTTATTTGATCCAAAGTACAGCAAGAGCAGTAATATTGTGAAATATTTTTACTATTTAAAATAACTGCTTTCGATTGGATTATATTTTAAAATGTAATTTATTCCTGTGATGAAAGCTGAATTTTCAGCATCATTACTCCAGGATTCAGTGTCACATGATCCTTCAGAAATCATTCTAATATGCTGTTTCTTGAAACCTGCTCAAGAAACATATTTGTCGTTGTTATTATTATTATTATTATCAACATTTAAAACAGTTGAGTACATCAGAATATTTTGATGAATAGCGACATCCAAAGATCAGCATTTATCTGAAATAAAAAGCTTTTGTAACATTATACGTGCACTATACCAAAAACTTGG
>NW_015507795.1:10900-37317 GCF_001515645.1 Sinocyclocheilus grahami | reverse complement strand
CCTGCTCAAGAAACATATTTGTTGTTGTTATTATTATTATTATTATCAACATTTAAAACAGTTGAGTACATCAGAATATTTTGATGAATAGCGACATCCAAAGATCAGCATTTATCTGAAATAAAAAGCTTTTGTAACATTATACGTGCACTATACCAAAAACTTGGAGTCAGTATAATTTTTTTATTAGAAATTATTACTTTTATTTAGCAAGGATGCTTTAAATTGATCAAACGTGATGGTAAAGACATTAATGTTTCAAAAGATTTCTATTTCAGATAAATGCTGTTCCTCTGAACTTTCTATTCAACAAAGAAACCAACATCTTTAACCTGCTAAACGTCATATTTATATGACGAATAATAGCGACATACAGCCTTATGTGGGTAACGACTTCACCGTACGAGCCGCTCTTCAGCCATGACACTTCACAATGAACTCAACTCAACACGAGTCATACGGAAGTTACCATACACGATCCTCGCCACAAGAGGGCCTTAAAGGTCAACATATAACCAAAATCACCTTTCTTTACAATTAAACTGAACCATTACAAACCTGAAAAATATCTAATCGGTTTTCAGTTAAAAAAGGTTTTAAAAAAAACTTTAAGGAGTCAAATATCACCCTATAATGGGACGGTTCATTTCTGTTCCTAAAAATCTTTTATCAAATTCACACACAAAATATCTATAATTTGGCCAAAACTGCAGGTGGCAAAGGAGAAGGGTTAGCATAGAGAAAATATGAAATAAATTGTATGTTTTATATACAAAGATATTTATAATTAAATACATCCAAAAGGACATTACCTTTTATTATTTGCTAATGCCTCCACTGCTAAAAGGACATACTATCACAACAAAATTAACAATTCGCCTAACTCTCGTATGCTCTTTAAAACATTTTCCTCCCTCCTTTGTCCTCTTCCTCCCCCTCCTTCATCAACTCTAACAGCTGACAACTTTGCCACATTCTTCATTAATAAAATTACAAACCTCAGTGCACAATTTACCACACCACAAACTGTCAAACACATCTTACCAGCAAACATACACTCGTTTTCATCCTTCTCTCCACTCTCTGAGGCAGAAGTCTCTAAACTCATCCTTTCCAATCATCCTACTACTTGTCCGCTTGATCCTATTCCATCTCATCTCCTTCAAGCCATTTCTCCTGCTGTTGTACCTGCACTCAATCACATCATTAACACAACCCTTTCACAGTGGTGCTTTTCCCTTAGCTATATATATAAATGTAATATAAATATGATATATTTATTTATTATTTTACCTTTTATTACCATTATAACCCCCCACCCCACCCCATTCCAAGCTAGGTCCCCCAGTGAATTTTGTCCATTTCCACCACTGATTATAAATATATTTTGCAATATATTCCAAGACTTACCATAACATTTCTTATTGATTTAACTGTTGTATAAAATAATTTCCAAATTTGCACTCATTCGTGTCGTGTAATTACTATATTCCCTATATCTAGTATTTGTAAGTTCTTTATTGTAAAAATGTAGGTATCTACTTTTGAGTATCATTTAAGTTTATCATATGTTATTATGTTTTTAAAAAGGAAAAAAAAAGTACCCTCAAAAGATATTTTAAAGTCATATAATTGTGTTAAAAGAAAAAAGCAAACAATGACAAAAAGCAAACAAAATGTGGCTTTAAAAATAAATATTTAATTTAGAATTACACCTGCTATACTTTTTTTTCAGAAGCTGCATCTGAATCGACATATATTTACAGACTAAAACAGCTTGGTTATGTAAGGTCAAAAATTATCAAAGACTTCTGCTTTCCTGTCCCAAACCTATCTTCAGTAACAAAAGGAATTCCTGAAGGCACAGAGGTGCTGATATCGATCAAGGCCTGTAGGCCAACATGTGTATACACCGGGGGTCTGCTAATTGTCACACCTTTTGCCCAGTGGGTGAAGTTATAATCTGCTGATTGGTCAGTTTGAATGTCTCACATTTGGTTTTTAGTCACATGGTCAAGGAAGGGATAAAAGAGGACTGTAACTGTTGCTCTGTCTCTTTTCTTGGCTGTCTCTCTTCTTAGGTCTCTGCCCTCGCTCCCTCTTTTTCTTCCTCTCTCTATCTCTTTCTCTCAGGTAATATTTTACATGTTGGGTACAATTAACTATGCTTTACCATCCTTCATCTATTTTGTAACCAATTCAAGTGTAACCATAACAAAATATTGTTATTAAACCATTTCAATTATTAATTATGTGCTAACTAGTCTTGATTCAAGGTTAATCTTAAAGTGCTACCTATTGCAATACAATAGTCACACAATAGCAACGCTCTCCCACATATGTAGCTATTCTAACTGCGCTTATTTCCGTCGTTGGTATAAGTGGCAGTGGGTGGTAATAGACTAGAAATGTACAGTTTTATACCATCGTGCTGATAACGTTTCTTTAGTCATTCGGCAATCCTACAGCCTGAACCACCGTAGGAAAACCATCCTTACAGTTACCAGCATTCTTCAAAATATCTTCCTATGTTCCTCAAAAGCAATAAAGACATAAGGTTTTGAAACAACATCAGGGTAAGTAAATGCAAATGTAAATAAACAGAAATAAAATTTTTGTGAAACTATATCCAACTATTTTTTTAAACTGAAATAATACTCAACATGTAATATAATAATAGTAAAATAATAATATTAAATTCTCATTAATTTAACTGTTGTATAAAATCATTTCCAAAATTGTAATCATTCGTGACTCGTGTGATAACTTTATGAGACAAAAGCTCATTCAGGGGCATTTTTTCCCCTATATCTAGAATTGTAAGGGCTGTCCTTGCCATCTTCGCGCTCTTGCAAACTGGATGCTCCGACTTGCCGTAGAGTCCTTGTAGCCATGAGAGGTGTGTCCATGTAGATGAGCAAATAAATCTGCAACTTAAGTGGCCTGTGGCATTTACTTAAAGGGGTCATATGATGCGATTTCAAGTTTTCCTTTCTCTTTGGAGTGTTACAAGCTGTTCGTGAATAGATAAGATCCCTGAAGTTGCAAAGACTAAAGTCTCAAAAACCAAAGAGATATTCTTTATCAAAGTTAAGACTCTGCCACACACCCCTAAAACGGCTCGTTCTAACGTGCCCCCACATATCTACCTCACTATGTGGAAATATTTGCATAATGCGCCCAAATGTGCACGCAAAGAAAGAAGGCGTGGTTTCAGTAACTGCAGTTAGTGTTGAAGCAGCCATGTCAGGGAGACACTGTGTGTTTCTAGGCGAAAGCAAAAGCACTTTATTTGGCCTTCCGAAAGTAGATGCATTTAGGAATCTTTAAGATTACTTACAACAGAACAATAATGCATTTTATGGACGACCGTTTCTTGAACCTAGGAGAGGTAATTCTGACTTTGCTATGACAATCTGGCGCTTCTGAATCAGTGACTGTAAGTATGCTTTGTTACTATTGACTGTTCAAATGCGGAGTTTTGCACAATGTGTGTGTGTGTGTGTGTGTGAGCGAGAGAGAGAGAGAGCATCACATCAAAGTGGAGTCAGCTGTCTTAACTGCGACTTGTGTACTGCATCATTACTGTGTCTGTTCCACTTTCGGGCTTGAACTGATGGTAAAACTAATGACATTATTTACTGTCTTTACATTTATTTTGAAAGATGAAGCTTGCGATTCTGGTAAGGGGCGTTACATTTCCGACGAGTGCTTGCGGTGTTCGGCCAATCACAATGCACTGGGTCAACTGGCCAATCAGAGCAGACTGCGCTTGTCGGAAGGCGGGACTTTGAAGAAAACGAAGCGTTTGAGAGAGGCGGGGCATATAGGACCTACAAAAATGTACAGTATTTGAAAAATAATGTGTTTTTTGAACATTAAAGCATGTCAACATATTCTGTTACACCAAATACACAAAATAATGATGTTTAAAAAAGCATCATATGACCCCTTTAACGTCGGTCGGTGTGTGGCGTTATTTTAACGCGTGGTGGTGTCTGCCGTTAACTTATCGCCTAGCGGCGTTATGAAAATGGCGTTTTAATATTGATACGGCGGTGAAAAGCACGCGAATTCTGAACCATTTGGCTTTCAGTTTGCGGGCACGTTTGTGTGTGTGACTGTGCGCATTAGGGCGGAACTCCGCTGTGCGCGATGCAGAGAGTGCGACCATGTAACGTAGAGAAAGAAATGACATGCCGTCATGTAAATAAGATAAATAACATAAGGCTATTTAGTTTGTTTAATAAAAGAACAAGGTGTTTGACCTGTTCTATAGGAAAGATCTGGCGCTAAATAATTTGACCTTCAAGGGGCGCTCCCTAATATAATGGCAGGCAGGGCCGGATTAACGCATAGGCATTCTATGCGTGCCTATGCTCGCTCGTCCAGGGGGGCCCAAACACAATGAAGAGATATATAATATTTTTGTTATACTATGGGCTATCTACAACAGTAAAAGAACCAAAACATGGACGGAAACATGTCAAATGTCTGAACAATGTCTTGATGTGTGGTTGTGACTCCAGGCTGTTAAAATTATATGAGAAATAATGCACTCCCAAAATAGTTATGTGGCCACGACGCTGCACCTATTAATGGAATGGTCTTTCTCAGTTCTGAAACAATTTTAGAACGACATTCAATTTTTGACTGAACGCAAGCGCTTATTGCTATAGATAACACTGTAACAGTTTCCACTGATTACGTTTTTTTTTTGGTTCGCTTGGGTGGTAATATTAGGCCTATTATATTAATAGGGATGGGGGGCCCAAAAATTTGTTTTGCCTATGTCACGAAAAGAGGTAAATGCTGGCAGGGGAAACACAGTATATGAGACAAGGATTAACCTTTATCTAAGTGATGGGAAAGCAAAAGTGTGGAGAAAAAAGTCATTGCAAATGATCCCAAGCATACAACCTCATCTGTAAAGCATGGTGGAGGTGGTGTCATGGCATGGGCATACATGGCTGTCTCTGGAACAGGCCCTCTCAGTTTTAATGATGACTTAATGTATTATGACAGTAGTGGAAAGTGCTTCATATTGCATCAGGACAATGACCCAAAACACACTGCTAGTTCAGTCAAGGAGTTTATCAGGGCAACGAAATAGATTGCCCAAATCAATATCCAGATTTGAATTCGATTGAATATGAATTTCACCAGCGGAAGAGTAGACTTAAGGCAGAAACTCCCCAAAACAAGCAACAGTTGGAATTGGCTGCATTAAAGACTGGGGAAAAGCATTTCAAAGGATGAGACCAATAGTCTGGTGATGTCTAGACACTGCTCTGATTGCATTCAAGGGATCTGCAACTAAATAATAACTGTATATCTTTTACATCTGTCTTACGTTCAACTGTCCCAATACTTATGCTCACATCAAATAGTGGGATGAACTCTAAAAGTGCTGTCCTTTTTATTTGGTAAAACATATACAGTATGTGTTGAAACAGCTAATAATAAAATGTGACATTCTGCAGTTTTGTCTCACATTCATCTTTTAATCATATTTGCAGATGTCTTGACTACACAGCAAACTAATTATTTTGTCATTACTGTCCCAATACTTGGAGGGCACTGTATATATATGGGAATTATTATTAATAACATAACACATAACACAATCCACTGCATATTAAAATGAATGCTGTAACTGAAATACAAAATTGACTATTACCCAACACTCAGGTTTGGTCCCCCTCACCTGTTAGACAAGAGTTGCACCCCTGCATTTGGAAAGAAAAGGAAAGGAAAGGAAAGGATGTGTCAGACCAAACTAATCCAGCTCTCTGTTCCTAGCTCTGTCTGTCACCAGCTTTCTGACAGATAGGCAACAGCTAGTGAGGATTGGTAAAATCACATCCAACAGCCGCACCACCAGCACTGGTGCTCCTCAGGGTTGCGTCCTCTTCCCACTGCTCTTCTCCCTCTACACCAGGGGTCGGCAAGTAAGTTTGGCATCGGGCCCAAAAAAAATTTCGCCACTAGATGGTGGACCAGAACATAGTCAAAGGATAATTTAGGAAATTAATTGATGAAAAATGCAACTAGAATTGCTGTGACAGACTGTTACAGTGTCTTTTGTAACTGGTAACAGCTGTTATTCTGTGTTAAATCCTGTAATAGGACAGTCATTAACAAAAAAACACATTTGTGTGGCGGTGTCTGGGTTTTACACTGAATAAATTAATAAAGCAGAGTAGTGACATGTAACCTGGCAAGTATCTTCATTCACCAACTTGCAACACAGACCCCCTTGCTAAAACACACACATATGTGGGAGACGCAGAATGGATAAAAATAAAAATAATAAATAAAAGAGGACTTGAATAAGCCCATTAATGGCATGTTTGAGTCATGCTCTTAACGAACTATGTTTTATTTCCTCTTTCCATATTGTGAATAATAAATGTGTATCATTTTGATTTGCTTGTTACACAATGGAGCCTAACTTATTGTAATAATTATTTGACGTAGCCAACTTTTTTACGTTTCAATGGTTCACTCTTAGTTTTTTCATACCACACATTCCATGACGGCTATTTTAGAGGTGTGTCTAGCGATCCACAGACTCTTTTGAATGTCTATCAGAACTTTTCAAATTAAAAGCGCTCAATTCCAGCAAAACACAGTGTAAAGAAATACTCTTTGAGAGAAACAGTCAATCAGCAGAAGTTAAAAGCCGTTCGTAAGTGTATTTATTTCTTGTCTCAGTGTTTAGCGCAGTTGTCGTTGATAGGAAATGCTTGATTTGTTTACTGTATGGAGACGTGCTGAAATCGCGTTTGGTCTCGTACTGTATCGCGTACCTTGTCAGTGTTGTGTGCTTTGCTTGGCCATTTGTTGTGATAAACAGGAAAATGTGTCCAGCTGATTTCAATTTGAGTTTTGTTAGACGAATATAAAAAGCTTAGTTTACCGCGGCAGCACTTGTGTGAACCCATCCTCGTGTGAAGACCGAAGAGTTTAAAGATCATCGACTCTACCATTCGACTCCGTCGAGCAGGGACATAAGTATCGCTTTGAATCATTCTCTTTCCTATTACTTGTTTCTCTTCTGTTTTCAGTTTTAATGACCAAATCTTACTATGTGTTTCCAGATCCCTACTATCACTACCACTCGCAAACCATGCATCACACACTATAGGCAGTGCAATCCTAACAACTTGCGCACTTTGCCTATGTCTACTAATACACTACTTTCTTTTTCTATTGATCTCTGGAATTGCCAGTCTGCTGTAAACAAAGCAGATTAGATTACTTCTATTACAAGTCATTCAAGACTGAACCTCATGGTCCTAACAGAGATGTGGATCAAACCAAAGGACAATGCTACACCTGCAGCACTCTCCAATAATTTATCTTTTTCCCACGTCCCCTGTCTGACTGGAAGAGGTGGAGGTACTGGTCTGCTTATCTCTAATGATTAGAAATTTAATCCTTTACTATCTCTGAGTATCAACAGCTCCTTTGAATCACATTCAGCCTCTATTACCCACCCTCTTAAAATCCATTTTATAGTTGTTTATCGACCCCCAGGACCACTAGGTAACTTTGTGGAAGAATTAGATGTGCTGCTCTCAAACTTTCCTGAGGATGGTACTCCCCTAGTTATGCTTGGAGACCTCAACATCCACCTAGATAAACCTCAGGCTGCAGACTTGTACACTCTGCTTGCCTCTTTTGATCTCAAGCGAGTATTAACTATGGCTACTCACAAATCAGGTAACCAACTGCACCTTACTTACACATGACACTGCTCCACTGATCATGTACTGGTTACTCCACTGCACACCTCGGATCACTTCCTCCTCACTCTTAACCTCAACATGGTTCCTGACACAACACATACCCCTCCACATGTCACTTTTCAACGTAACCTACGCTCACTCTCACCCTCCCGGCTATTTGCTATGGTTTCGTCTTCGCTTCCTTCCCCTGAACAGTTATCATCTCTTGATGTTAACAGAAAGAGTATGGCGCAAATCACAAAATCCTACACTCTAAAAAATGCTGGGTTAAATATAACCCAGCGCTGGGTTAAAAAGGGACAAACTCAACGGTTGGGTTGTTTTGACCCAGCGGTTGGCAGAGGTATAAAGTCCAGGGATCAGAAAGTAAAGGTCCTGCCATATGTTTATTCCACCCATGAACTCTGCAGCTGATTTCACCAGAGGAGGACCCAAGTCATTCCTTTCAAGTCACAAGCAAGTCTCAAGTCAAATCCCAAGTCCTCAAAGAGTTAAAGTTAATGAGATAATTAAGTGACTAATTAAATGATGATTGCACATTAGTGGTGAACATCTGCTAACAATCAACATCACTGAAGAAAAGAGAAACACAAGAACTACAATTGACTTCAGCCACAGCCTTGGATAGAATCAACTAAAAAAAAAAAAAATAACTCACACACAATGCCACCATAATTGTGGTCAAGGTTTGCTTTACTTAGTCTCTTGACCCTTTTAATAATTAAAAGTAATTTGTTTCTAAGCAATTGCAATATTGTTTCACAGCAAACATTCTGCATTGCTGAATCAAAAGCTGCAGAAGTTGCAGATTCACTTATGATTTCAGCTTATAACTCATGATGAATGAACATCATAAAGTGGTCTCTCTCTTTGGTTTATTGACTGACATTCAGTTATTACTGAACTGCAAAAAAACTCCTATTAAACAAATTCCACCGTAATGCTTCAATATTTGAAAAAGAAAGATCTGTATGATCGGATGGCAGGTGGATCCTGATTGTCAGATGGCAGGTGAATCAGGAAGGCCAGATGGCAGGTGGTTTCTAATTTTCCTCAGCTTGGGTGTTAACCTTGGTCAGCATTGTCTCAGCCTGGGTCCCTCTTTTCCGGTGGCTCCCTTTGAAGGTTCGAGGAAGGGCAGCTGTACACCTGTTCATGGACCTTTGCACCCCGTTGACTCTGTTAAACAGGACAAAGGCAAGGCAGAGAGTTAGGGTGTACCCGATTGCTGTGGCGAGGCAAAGTGCCGTGTCGGCAGAGATCCAGGATCGGACAACGGGAAAGTTGGTCTGGACAGACAGCCAAGACAGTGCTTGGAGGGCTGTGTCAATTGGGGTGATGTCAATCATCTGTGACCCCCCTTTCTCAATGCTCAGTTCCAATTCAGGTTCCAGGGTGAGATTGTGGTCCTTGACGAAGGCTGGACTTTCTATCTCGGATTGGTACTCTTCACTTGGAAGGTGGTACAGCGCCAGGTCCCCGAGGTGGAGGATGGCGCCTTTGGGCACTTGAATCCACATACTCTGGTGTGTCATGCTGGTCATGGGTTAGTGTGGTGGTACGGATGGGCGTGTTGACGAGCCACTGATTTCCCACAATCTTTGCTTGCGTTTCTGTGACTTGTGGCGAGGCTTGGCAGGGCAGAGTGTCTCTCTTTGCATGGGTTGTAACCCACAGATTCCTTCAGTGTTGTCTCGAAGGAAGGGCTTGCTGGGGCAGAGATAATGAATGTCTTAGGTATAACTGTGAGTTATTGTCGTGGTAGGCTACCATATCTGGTGTGTGTATTCTAATGTGAGTGTTTCCCTGCCAAAATCCAACATTGACAATGTCTTTGAGTCTGTAAATGTTGTCGGATTCAATGATGGGTAGATTCAGAAGAAACGCCATCTCGCTCTGCTCGGGGTCGAGCAGAGCGAGATGGACCCTCCCAGGGAGTAGGCAAGGTGGGCTTGAAGAGGGTCAGCTGGGCGAGTAGTAACAGAGGATAACACTGTTTGTACTAGGCTCTGGGGCACCAGATATGGAGGAATTCTACCCATGGCTAGGATGTCAATTGAGGAGCTCACCTCACGGAGCATGTCAGACATCAGTGCGGTGACCCAAAATCCAACATTTACAATGTCTTTGAGTCTGTAAATGTTGTCGGATTCAATGATGGGTAGATTCAGAAGGAACGCCATCTCGCTCTGCTCGGGGTCGACATGTAGCAGGATGACCCTCCCAGGGAGTAGGCAAGGTGGGCTTGAAGAGGGTCAGCTGGGCGAGTAGTAACAGAGGATAACACTGTTTGTACTAGGCTCTGGGGCACCAGATACGGAGGAATTCTACCCATGGCTAGGATGTCAATTGAGGAGCTCACATCACGGAGCATGTCAGACATCAGTGCGGTGACCAGCTGAGTTTAGGCAACATCATTCTGTATAACAGAGAATAACTGTTTCACGGAGTTCACAGTTTGGTTCAGCAGGACACTGTGGGTGTTCAGAACCACCAGGGTGCCCTTCAATGATTTGCCTATAGTCTGTAGGGTTTGGCCCTGTAGTGTGAGTTGTTCTCTCAGCTGGGGCATCTCAGTCTGGATCTCCCTTACATGTTGCCTCAGGGTAGATAGGCTCACGGAGTTGACACTGGTCACTCTCAGGTTGAACAGGGTTCCAACAGCAGCAGCAGCTCCGAGCAAGGCCCCTAGGAATTGTTTATTACGCCTGCTATGTCTGCTTAGCTCTGCTTGGGTGACAGTCATTTTCTGCAACTGAGTGAGCGTGTGTTTGATATCGGCTTCTGCATGAGCGAGGGTATTCTCAGTCCATCGGGCACCTGCCCAACTGTAGTGTGCAGCTGCCTGGAGATAATGTGTCCGGTAGACATTTAGGGGGTCGAGTCAGACGTACACCCTTTGGGTGTGAGTCCTACAGTTGGTCACAAGAAGCCCAGGTTGGTCCCTCAGTGCAATGCCTGATGCTGGACCTGGTGATGTGATATCGGGTTGTGGCTGTCCTCTGTTTAGCTGGAGGCAGAGGATGGAGAGCCACAGCAGCATCCTGGTTCAAAGAAAAAGGGAGAAAGGCAGTGGATCAGTGAGGGAAGTTCTTGTGTGTTCAAGACAGTCTTTGTTTGAGGACTATAGCAAGACCTAGTTAGCACTAGCCTCCCCCTGCCCTTCCCTGCCAGCAGCCACATGTCTCTTGATCTGGTTACGATGGACCCATTTGAAAACCGGTTCTTTCTGTCCCCGACTCAGCTTGATCCGATATGCGACAGGGGAGAGTTTGTCCACAATCTCATGCGGTCCTGTCCAGTGTGGCAGAAACTTCTTTGATAGCCGATGAGAGGTTATCTGAGGAGGCTGTGCGTAGCTGTAGTACCAGACCCTGTCGCCCACATCCAGTTCTTTGTGTGACGCCCTCCGGTCGTAATATGCTTTCTGGCCTTCTGCACTCTTTTGGAGTTGTTGTTGGGCAAAAGCAAATGTAGTTCTCAAATGCCGGTGTAGTTCATCAAGGTATTGATGAGTGGTGTAGGCGGTGACGAGGTTGGAGTCTCCTGGCTGGTACAGCAGGTGCAAGGGCAATGTCATTTGCCGGCCTGTCATTAGTTCAAAAGGAGGCACACCTGTTGATTCTTGTGGAGTTGCTCTGATAGCAATGAGCACCAGGGGCAGTTTCACATCCCAGTCCTTTTGGTTAGCAGACACATATTTTCGTAGCATGCTGACCACCGTCCTATTCGTCCGTTCCACTTGGCCCGAAGAAATTGGATGGTGACTGATGTGCAGTTGTGCTTGTACTCCCAGGAGTTTCCAAATCTGCTGCATGATCTCAGCTGTGAAATGGGTGCCTCTGTCTGAGTTGACTCTCAGCGGCAGCCCGAACCTGGAGAAAATGTGATTCAACAGGAGATATGCTGTAGTTTGAGCAGTGTCATTGGGTGCTGGGAGGCATTCTACCCACTTTGTGAATTGGCACACGACTGTGAGGAAATACTTGTTGCCTCTTGTTGACCTGGGTAAGGGTCCGACCCAGTCAATTTGAAGGTCTGACCACGGAAACGTGACTCCTCTGCGCTGCAGTGGGGCTCTGTGATTTGGGTTAGACGGTTGGAATTGGCAGCAGACAAGGCATCCTTTCACGTACTCTGCCACATCTTGCTGCATGCCGGGCCAGTATGCCACTTGTTTGAGTGTCTCATAAGTGGCTCTTGTGCCGTGGTGTCCCGCACATGGTGCGTCGTGAGCATACATCAGCATCACCCCCCTTAGGCAGTGTGGCACCACAAGCCTTGGTGCAGTGAGGTCATCAGGGGCATAAAACAAGATGTTGTTTATCACACGCAGCATGTGTGTTAGGTGGTATAGGCGTTTGAGGCTTGGGGAAGCAGCAAGTTCATCTGGTGTGATAGGGTGGCTGGAGGGGTCAGAGAGGTGGTGAAGGATGGTTTTGATGGCGGAGTCAGAAGCTTGCATGTCGGTAATGTCATTAGTGGAGATTTGAGGAGCCAGCGTAAGCGGCTGTGAGGTGGGCATTGAGGTGGGTTGAGTGTGTTTGCTGCGGGTTATGGCTGCCACGTTAAGGGTGGGTTGGTGGGTTGGTGGAGACCATAACTCGCCATGTAGTGCACCTGCTTTGGCTAGGGCATCCGTTTGGTCGTTGAGGTCCTTGTCTGGACCAGGTTGCTTTGAGTGTCCTTTCACTTTCTTCCAATAGACGATCATATCATGTTCACATGTGATGTCGTCGCATGCCTGGAACAGGTGTTGGTGTTTAACTGGTTTGTTGTTTGCTGTCTTGAAACCATTTTTGGTCCCTCAGTGCAATGCCTGATGCTGGACCTGGTGATGTGATATCGGGTTGTGGCTGTCCTCTGTTTGGCTGGAGGCACAGGATGGTGAGCCACAGCAACATCCTGATACAGAGAAGAAGAAAGACAGTGGATCAGTGGTGGAGATGCTTGGACTGGTTAGGACAGTCTTTCGTTTTGAGAACTACAGCGGGGCCTAGTTAGCACTAGCTCCTGTCTTTCCCTGCCAGCAGCTACATGTCTCTTGATCTGGTTACGATGGACCCATTTGAAAACTGGTTCTTTCTGTCCCTGGCTCAGCTTGATCTGATATGCGACAGGGGAGAGTTTGTCCACAATCTCATGCGATCCCATCCAGTGTGGCAGAAACTTCTTTGATAGCCGATGAGAGGTTGTCTGAGGCAGCTGTGTGTAGCTGTAGTACCAGACCCTGTCGCCCACATCCAGTTCTTTGTGTGACGCCTTCTGGTCTTAGTATGCTTTCTGGCCTTCTGCACTCTTTTGGAGTCATTGTTGGGCAAAAGCAAATGTGGTTCTCAAATGCTGGTGTAGTTCATCAAGGTATTGGTGAGTGGTGTAGGCGGTGACAAGGCTGGAGTCTCCTGGCTGGTACAGCAGGTGCAGGGGCAATGTCATTTGCCAGCCTGTCATTACTTCAAGGGGAGGCACACCTGTTGACTCATGTGGAGTTGCTCTGATGGCCATGAGCACCAGGGGAAGTTTTACATCCCAGTCCTTTTGGTTAGCAGACACATATTTTCTTAGCATGCTGACCACATTCGTCTGATTCGTCCGTTCCACTTGGCCCGAAGAGATTGGATAGTGACTGATGTGCAGTTGCGCTTGTACTCCCAGAAGTTTCCAAATCTGCTGCATGATCTCAGCTGTGAAGTGGGTGCCTCTGTCTGAGTTGACTCTAAGCGGCAGTCCAAACCTGGAGAAGATGTGATTCATCAGGAGGTATGCTGTAGTTTGGGCAGTGTCGTTGGATGCTGGGAGGCACTCTACCCACTTGGTGAACTGGCACACAACTGTGAGGAAAAACTTCTTGCCCCTTGTTGACCTAGGTAAGGACCCGGAAGTAATGGGTTAGACACCTGACATTCCACCTCAAGTTCAGGGCACAGACGCCCTTGACAATCACCATGGTTGATGGGCAGGGATTAAAAGGGAATCGTGTGCGCTTGTTAGCAAAAGGAATGTTCATTGTGTGCTGTTTGAGAGCATTGAACAGTGAGAGGCTGATGGCTGAATTGTCTGCCCACAGTGCTAGTATGGGGTCAGTTGTTGTGACATCATTCAGCTGTAAGCCCCCCATAACCTGGGGTCCGTAGCAGTCAGAGTCTTTGGCTAGCTGGAAAGAACAGAGCAGCGACCTTGAACCTCGCTCTCGGGCCAAGATGTGCCTGCGGCTGGCGACGAGATTTTCTGTGACCTTTGTGACTTGGCAGTCTGTCTGGGATGATCTTGGTGACTGAGGTTCTCGCACTTGAGCCCAGATTTTCAGTTGTTTAAAATCTAACAATGACTCAAAGCAGTCTAGCAGGTCTTTGCCAATGAGGAGAGGGTATGTGTCCAATGGAGAAATGTACAAAGGGTGCCCACATAAAAGATGTTTCTACCATGTGAAATGAAATGTTATTTGCAATGCAGAAAGACAGATTTTAATGTGTTTTATACTCATGAAGTTATGTTAGAGCTTCTAAGCACAAGAATCTTAGTTTAGTGCTTCTGTGAACAGTAACACTATGTTAGTGCAACTAATAAATGAAGAGAATGCAAGCCCACATATGCTGAAAAACTTCTTTCTTTATAAGAGAAAGTTGGTTTATGCCATGTTAAGACTAACGCTTGCCAAAATGAAAGATGTTTCTACCATACAAAATGAAATGTTATTTGCAATGCAAAAAGACAGACTTTAATGTGTTAGGTGTTTTATACTCATGAAGTTATGTTAGAGCTTCTAAGCACAAGAAGCTTAGTTTAGTGCTTTCGTGAATAATGACACTATATTAGTGCAACTAAGCAAATGAAGAGAATGCAAGCCTTTGAAGAGCTTCTTTCTCTGTAAGAAAAAGTTGGTTTATGCAATGTTAGGACTAAAGCTAGAACACGTGAAAGATGTTTCTTACATATGAAATGTTATTTGCAATGCAGAAAGACAGATTTTAATGTGTTAGGAGTTTTATGGTCATGAAGTTATGTTAGACCTTCTGAGCACAAGAAGCTTAGTTTAGTGCTTCTGTGAAACGTGACTCTATGTTAGTGCAACTAAGCAAATGAAAAGAATGCAAGCCCACATATGCTGAAAACCTTCTTTCTCTGTAAGAGAAAGTTGGTTTATGCAATGTTAAGACTAAAGCTTGCCCACATGAAAGATGAGATACGGAACGAATACTGCGTCTCTTTAAGATGCTTGGGGGGAAAACTAATTTTTCTCAGATGACTGAAGCCTTTCAATAACGCAGTGTAACTGCACGGCCATTGGTTCGTGCAGTGAATATACAGTATATATAAGCGGCACATCGCCATCGTGCAGCTACATAGCACGGCAAAGTATGCAGTACTCGTTCCGTATCTCAGGGAACCGAGGTTACGTTAGTAACCGAGTACGTTCCCTATCAATACTTCACTCGTACTGCTTCTGTTTAAGATCCTTGGGGAACCAGTACAATACTGCCCATGCTATACTAGAGGAACGACTAATACTTGAACTTGCCTTAAGCACCCAAGGGGGCCCAGAGAGACCAAGTATTTTGCAGGGAAGCCTGCAAAAAGGCAGTAGGACTAAACTCAGAGAGGTCAGCCCAGCCTTGTATCATCGTCCCGAAATAATTCAGTATAGCCTCAGAACTCCCTGAGGGCCAAGAGCGTACAACATAGCACGGCAAAGTATGCAGTACTCGTTCCGTATCTCAGGGAACCGAGGTTACGTTAGTAACCGAGTACGTTCCCTATCAATACTTCACTCGTACTGCTTCTGTTTAAGATGCTTGGGGAACCAGTACAATCCTGCCATGCTATACTAGAGGAACGACTAATACTTGAACTTGCCTTAAGCACCCAAGGGGGCCCAGAGAGACCAAGTATTTTGCAGGGAAGCCTGCAAAAAGGCAGTAGGACTAAACTCAGAGAGGTCAGCCCAGCCTTGTATCATCGTCCCGAAATAATTCAGTATAGCCTCGGAACTCCCTGAGGGCCAAGAGCGTACATGAAGGAGGCAAACGCCAAGCACTGGTTGTCATACGAGAGAGTGCGCTGCTATGCAGAAAGGACCCGCGCCTGTAAGGCCAGAATGTCCAGACTATAGAATCTGGCAAATGTGGACGGCGAGGCCCAGCCAGCCGCTGCACAAATTTTTGCAATGGACACACCGCTAGACCAGGCCCAGGAAGAGGCTACGCCTCTAGTTGAGTGGGCTCTTACTCCCATGGGGCATTGAAGGCTCAAAGAAGAGTCTGCTAGCATAATAGCATCAATTATCCATTTGGAAAGTCTCTGCTTCGTAACCGGACAACCCTTGGTGCGGCCACCGAAGCATACGAATAGTTGATCCGACCGCCTTAACAGGGCGGAACGCTCAACATAGACTTTCAGTGCCCTAACGGGACAGAGTAAGTTCAACTCTTGGTCTTGCTCCGAAGTAGGAAGCGCCAATAGAGTTATTACCTGTGCTCTAAATGGACAGGATTTCAGGACGACCTTAGAGTCATTGGGCCCGAATTTGAGGCAGGTGGGGCTCACTGATAGCGTCTGCAGATCTCACCCATCCGCTTTACCGATGCTAATGTTATAGAAGCAGAGCAGTCTTAAGCGTCAGGGAATGAAGGTCAATGGACTGTAGTGGCTCAAATGGAGGGCTCAACACCGTGGGCAGATCCCATGTAGGGACAGTGATGGGGCGAGGCAGGTTGAGCCTTCTAGACCCCTTCAGAAAATGAACAACTAAGTTGTTCCTGCCCACCGATTGGCCAGCTACAGGGGCGTGAGAGGCTGCTATGGCTGCTACGCAGACCTTGAGCGTTGAAGGGGAACGGCCCTTATCCAACAGCTCTTGCAGGAAGGACAATATCAGAGATATGTCTCATGAGATTGGGTCTACGCCGTGGGCTGTACACCAGGCGGAGAAGACAGACCATTTAAGGGCGTAGAGACAATTTGTTGATGGTGCTCTAGCCTGAGGGATTGTGTTTAGCACGTTCTCGGGGAGGTTCGCAAGCTCCCATCGAGAGGCCAAATGTGCAGACCCCAGAGTTCGGCTGGGGGTGCCATATCGTTCCGTTCGCCTGAGAGAGGAGGTCCCTTCTCAGGGAATATATGCGCTGCTCTCAGCAAGCGCAAGTTGAGCTGAGCCCATTCCAAGAGGCACTCCACTAGTGCGAAGAAGCGCTTCGAGGAAAGACCACCCTGGCGATTTATAAAGGACATTACCATCATGCTGTCCGAGCAGACTAAGACGTGGTGTCCCATTAGGTCTGGCAGAAAGGTTCGAAGGCCCAGACACACTGCCAGCATTTCCAGGCAGTTGATGTGAAGCCGGCCTTCCTCTTTCGACCAGTGGCCAAAAGCTGGCTTGCCATCGCACAGCACTCCCCAACCCGTGTTGGAGTCGTCTGTCGAGACCACCTTCCTTCTGCAGACCATTCCCAGGGGCACGCCTCATTCCATCCAACGAGGATCTTTCCAAGGGCCAGGGCTTTTACACAGCCTACCTACTACCTTGACGCGAAGGTGTCCGAGACGCCAGGCTCGTGGAACTCGTGTTTTCAGCCAGTACTGAAGGGGCCGACTGTAGTACCAGAGTCACAGAGGCCATGAGGCCCAGCATCCTCTGAAACGCCTTGAGAGGGCGAGAGGTTCGAACTCTGAATGAGGCCGCGAGTTGCTGAATGGCCAGTGCACATTCTGGCACGGCTATCGCCCTCATTTGGGCTGAATCTAAAACTGTTCCCAGGAACGATATCTGTTGGCTGGGGGACAGCGCGCTCTTGGCAAAATTTACCCTGAGTCCCAGGCATTCTAAGTGGCTGAGGAGGAGGGATCTGTGAGATAGTAGCTCGTCCTCCGACTGGGCCAGAATGAGTGGTAATTCAGAATGCAGATTCCCGTCTGTCTCAGCGGGGAAAGAGCTACATCCATGCACTTCATAAACGTTCAAGGAGCTAGGGACAGTCCAAAGGGAAGGACCATGTATTGATAAGCCACTCCCTCGAAGGCGAATCTCAAAAATCGTCTGTGATGGGGGGCTATCTGGATGTGAAAGTAAGCGTCTTTCAGGTCCAGTGAAAAGAACCAGTCCCCTGGGCATTATTGCGAGAGGATCTGTTTCAATATAATCATCCTGAATGGCCATCACATGAGGACACGATTCAGACTCCTGAGCTCGAGGATGGGCCTTAGGCCGCCATCCTTCTTGGGGACAAGGAAGTAATGGCTGTAGAAGCCTGACTCGCTCTCAGCTGGGGGAACCGTTTCTGCGGCTTCTTTTGCCAGCAAATTCATCACCTCGGCGCATAGGACGTATGCATCCTTGCTCTCTAGGCACATTAGTGCCAGCAACTATGGCAATGATCTCTAAGGCCTCTTTCCAATATACAGTACTTCCAAATCAGGGCAAGACCACAGCATATGTAGGAGCGTCCCTCTATCCGCTTTACATCTAGACAAAGCTCTGAGCTTTTAAAGGATTGCAGTCTAACTGGGGTATAGTAAACTCTATGTATCACATTAAATTGGATGAGTTTATAACTCATTATTGCGAGAGGATCTGTTTCAATATAATCATCCTGAATGGCCATCTCATGAGGACGCGATTCAGACTCCTGAGCTCGAGGATGGGCCTGTGGTGTCCTTCTTGGGGACAAGGCCGCCATCCTTCTTGGGGACAAGGAAGTAATGGCTGTAGAAGCCTGACTCGCTCTCAGCTGGGGGAACCGTTTCTGCGGCTTCTTTTGCCAGCAAATTCATCACCTCGGCGCATAGGACGTATGCATCCTTGCTCTCTAGGCACATTAGTGCCAGCAACTATGGCAATGATCTCTAAGGCCTCTTTCCAATATACAGTACTTCCAAATCAGGGCAAGACCACAGCATATGTAGGAGCGTCCCTCTATCCGCTTTACATCTAGGACAAAGCTCTGAGCTTTTAAAGGAGTGCAGTCTAACTGGGGTATAGTAAACTCTATGTATCACATTAAATTGGATGAGTTTATAACGGCTATTGATAGAGAAATCTGAGCATCCTCACGTATTGTTTCCCATTCATCATCAGTGAATGAGCACTCCACATCCTCCCTCTGAACGAGGAGGAGACCACACCGCTGAAACGCGGGGGTCTTCGAGCGAATTGGAGTGTGTAACCTCGTTTTATTATCCCCATGACCCAGCTCCGGGGATGGCCTGCCAGGCCTCGGACCGCGTGGCAAGGGGCTGGATTGGTTCAAGCGGTGGGCCGGCTAGGGAGGACCCGACGCAAGCAATGAGTGGAAAAGGAAATTTGCTCTTTGAAAATTTTTGTGTTTTATTTTCCCCGCTATATCAATGGTTGGTTGTGTGAACGCGATTAGAACGGGCCCCATGTTCACAACAGTATTATTGGTCACAAACATACTGCCATCGGCACCTGGAATTGAACGGGGTGCTTGGAGGCATAACAGAGGCATTTTGGGGGGTGGTCCGGCTGCAGCAAGACTTGGCCCCCTCCTCTTCCTGTCCCACAGATCAGGATGATGCCTGAGGCGCAGGGTCCAACACTAGCTTGGGTCGGGGGCCCTGGCGTTTAGGAAACTGGTGGCGTCTGGCCGAGCAGGAGCACTGGTGAGGCTCGGGCTTAGGAGCCGTGGGAGCAACTGGTTGGCGCGGGCTTCGCGGGATGCTGAGTTGGCACATTTTTGGGGCGACTAGAAGCAGCCATTGAGCTGGAGAGCTTTGCTAGGGACGACTTCTGTGCAACGGTAAACCGTTCAGCGAAGCCCTCAACCGCAGGTCCAAACAGGCCAGTAGGGGAAACCGGGGAGTCGAGGAAGGGGCCCTTATCCGCATCCTTGATCTCCGTGAGGTTTAGCCATAGATGGCGCTCCAGCACACATATGTTGAAAACCTTCTTTCTCTGTTAGAGAATGTTGGTTTATGCAATGTTAAGATTAAAGCTTGCCCACATGAAAGATGTTTCTAACATGTGAAATTACATGTTTTTTGCAATGCAGAAAGACAGATTTTAATGTGTTAGAAATGTTATGCTCATGAACATGTTAGCTATTCTAAGCACAATAAGATTAGTTTAGTGTTTCTGTGAACTGAGTTAAACTATGTTTGTGCAACTAAGCAAATGAACAGAATGCAAGCCCACATACGCTGAAAACCTTCTTTCTCTGTAAGGGACAGTTGGTTAATGAAAATTTTAAGACTACAGCTTGCCCACAGGAAAGATGTTTCTAACATGTGATATTAAATGTTTTTTTGCAATGCAGAAATACAGATTTTAAAGTATTTGGTGTTTAATGCTCATGAACTTACGTTAAAGCTTCTAAGCACAAGAAGCTTTGTTTAGTGCTTCGGTGAACAGTAACACTGTTAGTGCAACTAAGCAAATAAATAGAACGCAAGCCCACATATGCTGAAAACCTTTCTCTGTTAGAGAAAGTTTGTTTATGCTATGATAAGAATAAAGCTTGCCCACATGAAAGATGTTTCTAACATGTGATATTAAATGTTTTTTTGCAATGCAGAAATACAGATTTTAAAGTATTTGGTGTTTAATGCTCATGAACTTACGTTAAAGCTTCTAAGCACAAGAAGCTTTGTTTAGTGCTTCGGTGAACAGTAACACTGTTAGTGCAACTAAGCAAATAAATAGAACGCAAGCCCACATATGCTGAAAACCTTTCTCTGTTAGAGAAAGTTTGTTTATGCTATGATAACTATTGTTATATACCTGTACATACAATTGTCGATTTGTATATTTTTATTCCTTAGTTACTTGTTCTATTTTTCTATTTTTTATTATCTGTGTTTTTGTTCTGTCACTGTCATTCTGTTACACTGTGGAGCTTCTGTCATGAAAACAAATTCCTCGTATGTGTAAACATACCTGGCAATAAAAACTCATTCTGATTCTGATTCTGATTCTAGAGCAATGTTAGGAATATAGCTTGCCCACAGGAAAGATGTTTCTAACATGTGAAATTACATGTTATTTGCAATGCAGAAAGACAGATTTTAATGCGGAAGGAATTTTATGCTCCTGAACAAGTTAGAGCTTCTAAGCACAAAAAGCTTAGTTTAGTGTTTCTGTGAACAGAGTTACATTATATTAGTGCAACTAAGGAAATGAACAGAATGCAAGCCCACATATGCTGAAAACCTTCTTTCTCTCTTAGAGACACTTGGCTAAAGCATTAAGACTACAGCTTGCCCACAGGAAAGATGTTTCTAATATGTGAAATGAAACGTTATTTACTTGCCGAAAGACATTTTAATGTGGAAGGAATTTTATGCTCAATAACATGTAAGAGCTTCTAAGCACAATAAGCTTAATTTAGTGCTCCTGTGAACATACAGTAGTTACACTATATTAGTGCAACTAAGCAAATGAACAGAATGCAAGCCCACATATACTGAAAACCTTCTTTCTCTGTTAGAAAAAGTTGGTGTATGCAATGTTAGGAATAAAGCTTGCCCACAGGAAAGATGTTTCTAATATGTGAAATGAAACGTTATTTGCTTGCCGAAAGACAGTTTAATGTGGAAGGAATTTTATGCTCATGAACATGTTAGAGATTCTAAGCAAAATAAGCTTAATTTTGTGCTTCTGTGAACAGAGTTATGCAATGTTTGTGCAATGTCAAGATTAAAGCTCTCCCACATGAAAGATTTTTCTAACATGTGAAATTACATGTTATTTGCAATGAAGAAAGACAGAATTTAATGTGTTAGGAATTTCATGCTCTTGAACATGTTAGAGCTTCTAAGCACAATAAGCTTAGTTTAATGTTTCTGTGAACAGAGTTAAACTATGTTTGAGCAACTAAGCAAATGAACAGAATGCAAGCCCACATATACTGAAAACCTTCTTTCTCTGTTAGAAAAAGTTGGTGTATGCAATGTTAGGAATAAAGCTTGCCCACAGGAAAGATGTTTCTAATATGTGAAATGAAACGTTATTTGCTTGCCGAAAGACAGTTTAATGTGGAAGGAATTTTATGCTCATGAACATGTTAGAGATTCTAAGCAAAATAAGCTTAATTTTGTGCTTCTGTGAACAGAGTTACACAATGTTTGTGCAATGTCAAGATTAAAGCTCTCCCCCATGAAAGATGTTTCTAACATGTTTCTCTAACATGTTAGAAACATGTTAGAGAAATTGCATGTCTCTGAAATTACATGTTATTTGAAATGCAGAAAGACAGAATTGAATGTGGTAGGAATTTTATGCTATTGAACATGTTGGAGCTTCTAAGCACAATAAGCTTAGTTAACTGTTTCTGTGAACAGAGTTACACAATGTTTGTGCAATGTCAAGATTAAAGCTCTCCCCCATGAAAGATGTTTCTAACATGTTTCTCTAACATGTTAGAAACATGTTAGAGAAATTGCATGTCTCTGAAATTACATGTTATTTGAAATGCAGAAAGACAGAATTGAATGTGGTAGGAATTTTATGCTATTGAACATGTTGGAGCTTCTAAGCACAATAAGCTTAGTTAACTGTTTCTGTGAACAGAGTTACACTATATTAGTGCAACCAAGCAAATGAACAGAATGAAAACCCACATATGCTGAAAAACTTCTTTCTCTGTTAGAGAAAGTTCGTTTATGCAATGTTAGGAATAAAGCTTGCCCACAGGAAAGATGTTTCTAATATGTGAAATTACATGTTATTTGCAACGCAGAAAGACAGAGTTTAATGTGGTAGGAATTTTATGCTTATAAACATGTTGGAGCTTCTAAGCACAATAAGCTTAGTTAACTGTTTCTGTGAACAGAGTTACACTATATTAGTGCAACCAAGCAAATGAACAGAATGAAAACCCACATATGCTGAAAAGCTTCTTTCTCTGTTAGAGAAAGTTCGTTTATGCAATGTTAGGAATAAAGCTTGCCCACAGGAAAGATGTTTCTAATATGTGAAATTACATGTTATTTGCAACGCAGAAAGACAGAGTTTAATGTGGTAGGAATTTTATGCTTATAAACATGTTGGAGCTTCTAAGCACAATAAGCTTAGTTAACTGTTTCTGTGAACAGAGTTACACTATATTAGTGCAACCAAGCAAATGAACAGAATGAAAACCCACATATGCTGAAAAGCTTCTTTCTCTGTTAGAAAAAGTTCGTTTATGCAATGTTAGGAATAAAGCTTGCCCACAGGAAAGATGTTTCTAATATGTGAAATGAAACTTTATTTGCCTTGCCGAAAGACAGATTTAATGTGGAAGGAATTTTATGCTCATGAACATGTTAGAGCTTCTAAGCACAAAAAGCTTAGTTTAGTGTTTCTGTGAACATAGTTACACTATATTAGTGCAACTAAGCAAATGAACAGAATGCAAACCCACATATGCTGAAAACCTTCTTTCTCTCTTAGAGACAGTTGGCTAAAGCATTGTTAATACTACAGCTTGCCCCCATGAAAGATGTTTCTAACATGTGGAATAAAACTTTATTTGAATTAACGAAAGACAGATTTTAATGTGGAAGGATCTTTATGCTCATGAACATGTTAGAGCTTCTAAGCACAAAAAGCTTAGTTTAGTGTTTCTCTGAAAAGAGGTACACTATATTAGTGCAACTAAGGAAATGAACAGAATGCAAGCCCACATATGCTGAAAACCTTCTTTCTCTGTTAGAGAATGATGGTTTATGCAATGTCAAGTTTAAAGCTTGCCCACATGAAAGATGTTTCTAACATGTGAAATTACATGTTATTTGCAATGAAGAAAGACAGAATTTAATGTGTTAGGAATTTCATGCTCTTGAACATGTTAGAGCTTCTAAGCACAATAAGCTTAGTTTAATGTTTCTGTGAACAGAGTTAAACTATGTTTGAGCAACTAAGCAAATGAACAGAATGCAAGCCCACATATGCTGAAAACCTTCTTTCTCTCTTAGAGACTGTTGTCTATAGCATTGTTAAGACTACAGCTTGCCCACAGGAAAGATGTTTCAAATATATGTGAAATGAAACGTTATCTGCTTGCCGAAAGACATTGTATTGTGGAAGTAATTTTATGCTCATGAACATGTTAGAGCTTCTAAGGACAATTAGCTTAATTTAGTGTTCCTGTGAACAGAGTTACAGTATGTTTGTGCAATGTTAAGATTAAAGCTCTCCCCCATTCATGATGTTTCTAACATGTGAAATTACATGTTATTTTCAATGCAGAAAGACAGATTTTAATGTGGTAGGAATTTTATGCTCATGAACATGTTAGAGCTTCTAAGCACAATACGCTTAATTTAGTGCTCCTGTGAACAGAGTTACACTATGTTTGTGCAATGTCAAGATTAAAGCATGTGAAATTATGTTATTTGCAACATAGAAAGACAGATTTTAATGTGGTAGGAATTTTATGCTCATGAACATGTTAGAGCTTCTGAGCACAATAAACTTAAAGTGTTTCTGTGTACAGAGTTACACTATATTAGTGCAACTAAGCAAATGAACAGAATGAAAACCATATGCTGAAAAACTTCTTTGTTCGAGAAAGTTGGTTTATGACATGTTAGGGATAAAGCTTGCCCACAGGAAAGATTATTCTAATATGTGAAATGAAACTCTATTTGCCTTGCCGAAAGACATATTTTAATGTGGAAGGAATTTTATGCTCATGAACATGTTAGAGCTTCTGAGCACAATAAGCTTAGTTAAGTGTTTCTGTTGAACAGAGTTACAGTATGTTTGTGCAATGTCAAGATTAAAGCATGTGAAATTACATGTTATTTGCAATGCAGAAAGACAGATTTTAATATTGTAGGAAATGTATGCTTATAAACATGTTAGAGCTTCTGAGCACAATAAGCTTAGTTAAGTGTTTCTGTTGAACAGAGTTACAGTATGTTTGTGCAATGTCAAGATTAAAGCATGTGAAATTACATGTTATTTGCAATGCAGAAAGACAGATTTTAATATTGTAGGAAATGTATGCTTATAAACATGTTAGAGCTTCTAAGCACAATAAGCTTAATTTAGTGCTCCTGTGAACAGAGTTACACTATGTTTGTGCAATGTCAAGATTACAGGTGTCTCACAAGAAAGATTTTGCTAAAATGTGAACTTACACGTTATTTAAACGCAGAAATACAGAGTTTAATGTTGTAGGAATTTTGTGCTTTTATAAGCTTACACGTTGGAGCTTCTGAGCACACTAAGCTTAGTTAAGTGTTTCTGTGAACAGAGTTACACTATATTATTGGAACAAAGCAAATGAACAGAATGCAAGCCCTTATATGCTGAAAAACTTCTTTCTCTGTTCCAGAAAGTTGGTTTATGCAATGTTAGGAATAAAGCTTGCCCACAGGAAAGATTATTCTAATATGTGAAATGAAACTTTATTTGCCTTGCCGAAAGACATTTTAATGTGGTAGGAATTTTATGCTATTGAACATGTTAGAGCTTCTAAGCGCAATAAGCTTAGTTTAGTGTTTCTGTGAACAGAGATAAACTATGTTTGCGCAACTAAGCAAATGAACAGAATGCAAGCCCACATATGCTGAAAACCTTCTTTCTCTCTTAGAGATAGTTGTCTAAAGCATTGTTAAGACTACAGTTTGCCCACAGGAAAGATGTTTCAAATATATGTGAAATGAAACGTTATCTGCTTGCCGAAAGACATTTTATTGTGGAAGAAATTTTATGTGAAATTACATGTTATTTGCAACGCAGAAAGACAGAGTTTAATATTGTAGGATTAATTTTCTAACATTTTTCTAACATTTCTAACATGTTATTTGCAATGCAGAAAGAAAGATTTTAATATGGTAGGAATTTTATGCTTATAAACATGTTAGAGCTTCTGAGCACAATAAGCTTAGTTAAGTGTTTCTGTTGAACAGAGTTACAGTATGTTTGTGTAATGTCAAGATTAAAGCTCTCCCACATGAAAGATTTTTCATGTGGGAATGAAAGAAAAGAGTTAGACTATATTAGTGCAACTAAGCAAATGAACAGAATGAAAACCCACATATGCTGAAAACCTTCTTTCTCACTTAGAGACAGTTGGCTAAAGCATTGTCAAGACTACAGCTTGAACAGAGTTACACATGTTTGTGCAATGTCAAGATTAAAGCTCTCCCCCATGAAAGATGTTTCTAACATGTGGAATGAAACTTTAATTGCCTTGCAGAAAGACAGATTTTAATGTGGTAGGAATTTCATGCTCATGAACATGTTAGAGCTTCTAAGCACAATAAGCTTAATTTTGTGCTTCTGTGAACAGAGTTAACCTGTGTTTGTGCAACAAAGCAAATGAACAGAATGCAAGCCCACAGATGCAGAAAATCTTCTAACTCTGTTAGAGAAAGTTGGTTTATGCAATGTTAGGAGTAAAGCTTGCCCACAGGAAAGATGTTTCTAAAATGTGAAAAGAAACGTTATTTGCTTGCCGAAAGACAGATTTTAATATCGTAGGAATTTTATGCTCATGAACATGTTAGAGCTTCTAAGCACAATAAGCTTAATTTTGTGCTACACAATGTTTTATGCAGTCAAGATTAAAGCTCTCCCTCATGAATGATGTTTCTAACATGTGAAATTACATGTTATTTGCTATGCAGAAAGACAGATTTTACTGTGGTAGGAATTTTATGCTATTGAACAGTTTATAGCTTTTATGCGCAGTAAGCTTAGTTTAGTGTTTCTGCGAA
>NW_015507795.1:8454-9963 GCF_001515645.1 Sinocyclocheilus grahami | reverse complement strand
ACATGTTAGAGCTTCTAAGCACAATAAGCTTAATTTTGTGCTTCTAGTTAAGTGTTTCTGTGAAGAGAGTTAAACTATGTTTGTGTATCTAAGCAAATGAACAGAATGCAAGCCCACATATGCAGAAAACCTTCTTTCTCTGTTAGAGAATGATGGTTTATGCAATGTCAAGATTAAAGGTATCCCACATGATATATTTTTCTAACATGTGAAATTACATGTTATTTGCTATGCAGAAAGACAAATTTGATTGTGGTAGGAATTTTATGCTCATGAACATGTTAGAGCTTCTGAGCACAATAAGCTTAATTTAGTGCTTCTGTGAACAGAGTTACAGTATGTTTGTGCAATGTCAAGATTAAAGGTATCCCACATGATATATTTTTCTAACATGTGAAATTACATGTTATTTGCTATGCAGAAAGACAAATTTGATTGTGGTAGGAATTTTATGCTCATGAACATGTTAGAGCTTCTGAGCACAATAAGCTTAATTTAGTGCTTCTGTGAACAGAGTTACAGTATGTTTGTGCAATGTCAAGATTAAAGGTATCCCACATGATATATTTTTCTAACATGTGAAATTACATGTTATTTGCTATGCAGAAAGACAAATTTGATTGTGGTAGGAATTTTATGCTCATGAACATGTTAGAGCTTCTGAGCACAATAAGCTTAATTTTGTGCTACACAATGTTTTATGCAATGTCAAGATTAAAGGTATCCCACATGATATATTTTTCTAACATGTGAAATTACATGTTATTTGCTATGCAGAAAGACAAATTTGATTGTGGTAGGAATTTTATGCTATTGAACAGGTTATAGCTTTTATGCGCAGTAAGATTAGTTTAGTGTTTCTGCGAACAGACTTAACCTGTGTTTGTGGAACTAAGCAAATGAACAGAATGCAAGCCAACAAATGCAGAAAACCTTCTTTCTCTGTTAGAGAAAGTTGGTTTGTGCAATGTTAGGAATAAAGCTTGCCCACAGGAAAGATGTTTCTAAAATGTGAAATTAAACTTTATTTGCCTTGCCGAAAGACAGATTTTAATGTGGAAGGAATTTTATGCTATTGAACAGGTTATGGCTTTTAAGCGTAATAAGCTTAATTTTGTGCTTCTGTGAACAGAGTTACACATGTTTGTGCAATGTCAAGATTAAAGGTATCCCACATGAAATATTTTTCTAAAATGTGAAATTACATGTTATTTGCAATGCAGAAAGACATATTTTAATGTGCAGGAATTTTATGCTCATGAACATGTTAGAGCTTCTAAGCACAATAAGCTTAGTTAAGTGATTCTGTGAACAGATTTACACTATATTAGTGCAACTAAGCAAATGAACAGAATGAAAACCATATGCTGAAAAACTTCTTTCTCTGTTCGAGAAAGTGGGTTTATGCAATGTTAGAAATAAAGCTTGCCAACAGGAAAAATTATTCTAATGTGTGAAATTAAACTTTATTTGCCTTGCCGAAAGACAGATTTTAATGTGGAAGGAATT
>NW_015507795.1:7392-7671 GCF_001515645.1 Sinocyclocheilus grahami | reverse complement strand
ATGAACAGAGTTACAGTATGTTTGTGCAATGTCAAGATTAAAGCTCTCCCACATGAAAGATTTTTCTAACATTTGAAATTACATGTTATTTGCAATGCAGAAAGACCGATTTTAATAGGGTAGGAATTGTATGCTTATAAACATGTTAGAGCTTCTGAGCACAATAAGCTTAGTTAAATGTTTTTGTTGAACAGAGTTACAGTATGTTTGTGCGATGTCAAGAATAAAGCTCTTCCACATGAAAGATTTTTCTAACATGTGAAATTATATGTTATTTGC
>NW_015507795.1:5992-7153 GCF_001515645.1 Sinocyclocheilus grahami | reverse complement strand
TGCTCATGAACATGTTAGAGCTTCTAAGGACAATTAGCTTAATTTTGTGCTACAAAATGTTTTATGCAATGTCAAGATTAAAGCTCTCCCTCATGAATGATGTTTCTAGCATGTGAAATTACATGTTATTTGCTATGCAGAAAGACAGATTTGATTGTGGTAGGAATTTTACAGGCTATTGAACAGGTTATAGCTTTTATGCGCAGTAAGATTAGTTTAGTGTTTCTGCGAACAGACTTAACCTGTGTTTGTGGAACTAAGCAAATGAACAGAATGCAAGCCAACAAATGCAGAAAACCTTCTTTCTCTGTTAGAGAAAGTTGGTTTGTGCAATGTTAGGAATAAAGCTTGCCCACAGGAAAGATGTTTCTAAAATGTGAAATTAAACTTTATTTGCCTTGCCGAAAGACAGATTTTAATGTGGAAGGAATTTTAGGCTATTGAACAGGTTATGGCTTTTAAGCGTAATAAGCTTAATTTTGTGCTTCTGTGAACAGAGTTACACATGTTTGTGCAATGTCAAGATTAAAGCTCTCCCTCATGAATGATGTTTCTAACATGTGAAATTACATGTTATTTGCTATGCAGAAAGACAGATTTGATTGTGGTAGGAATTTTATGCTATTGAACAGGTTATAGCTTTTATGCGCAGTAAGATTAGTTTAGTGTTTCTGCGAACAGACTTAACCTGTGTTTGTGGAACTAAGCAAATGAACAGAATGCAAGCCAACAAATGCAGAAAACCTTCTTTCTCTGTTAGAGAAAGTTGGTTTGGGCAATGTTAGGAATAAAGCTTGCCCACAGGAAAGATGTTTCTCAAATGTGAAATTAAACTTTATTTGCCTTGCCGAAAGACAGATTTTAATGTGGAAGGAATTTTAGGCTATTGAACAGGTTATGGCTTTTAAGCGTAATAAGCTTAATTTTGTGCTTCCGTGAACAGAGTTACACATGTTTGTGCAATGTCAAGATTAAAGGTATCCCACATGAAATATTTTTCTAACATGTGAAATTACATGTTATTTGCTACGCAGAATGACAGATTTAATGTGGTAGGAATGTTATGCTTATGAACATGTTGGAGCTTCTGAGCACAATAAGCCTAATTTGGTGCTTCTGTGAACAGAGTTACAGTATGTTTGTGCAATGTCAAGATTAAAG
>NW_015507795.1:1558-1821 GCF_001515645.1 Sinocyclocheilus grahami | reverse complement strand
GCTATTGAACAGGTTATGGCTTTTAAGCGTAATAAGCTTAATTTTGTGCTTCTGTTAACAGAGTTACACATGTTTGGGCAATGTCAAGATTAAAGGTATATTAAAGGTATCCCACATGAAATCTTTTTCTAAAATGTGAAATTACATGTTATTTGCAATGCAGAAAGATATATTTTAATGTGCAGGAATTTTATGCTCATGAACAAGTTAGAGCTTCTAGCACAATAAGCTTAGTTAAGTGATTCTGTGAACAGATTTACACT
>NW_015507795.1:1190-1548 GCF_001515645.1 Sinocyclocheilus grahami | reverse complement strand
TTCTAAAATGTGAAATTACATGTTATTTGCAATGCAGAAAGACATTTTAATGTGCAGGAATTTTATGCTGATGAACATGTTAGAGCTTCTAAGCACAATAAGCTTAGTTAAGTGATTCTGTGAACAGATTTACACTATATTAGTGCAACTAAGCAAATGAACAGAATGAAAACCATATGCTGAAAAACTTCTTTCTCTGTTCGAGAAAGTTGGTTTATGCAATGTTAGGAATAAAGCTTGCCAACAGGAAAAATTATTCTAATATGTGAAATTAAACTTTATTTACCTTGCCGAAAGACAGATTTTAATTTGAAAGGAATTTTATGCTAATGAACATGTTAGAGCTTCTAAGCACAAT
>NW_015507795.1:0-386 GCF_001515645.1 Sinocyclocheilus grahami | reverse complement strand
ACATGTTATTTGCTATGCAGAAAGACAGATTTTATTGTGGTAGGAATTTCATGCTCATGAGCATGTTAGAGCTTCTAAGCATAATAAGCTTAGTTTAATGTTTCTGTGAACAGAGTCAAACTATGTTTGCGCAACTAAGAAAATGGACACAATGCAAGCCCATATATGTTGAAAACCTTCTTTCTCTCTTAGAGAGAGTTGTCTAAAGCATTGTTAAGACTACAGCTTGCCCACAGGAAAGATGTTTCAAATATATGTGAAATGAAACGTTATCTGCTTGCCGAAAGACATTTTATTGTGGAAGAAATTTTATGCTATGAACATCTTAGAGCTTCTAAGGGCAATTAGCTTAATTTAGTGCTCCTTTTAACAGAATTACAGTATGT
>NW_015507794.1:43242-46010 GCF_001515645.1 Sinocyclocheilus grahami | reverse complement strand
AATGGCACGGTGTGTCTAATTGTTGTGGGGGGGCACCGGAAAGAAGCTAAGATTGTTGACAGCGTGATCGTCTAAAGACTTTAGCAGCTTGGCTCGTCAATCTATTACTCAGCCTTCCCTGATGATTCTCAAAGGTTTGGTCTCTAGGCAAACAAAACAGAACAAAATGAAAAACAAACAAACCAACAAATCAAAACACAGAGAGCGATAGAGGAGAGAGCAGGTTTAAGCCTTTTACTGCTGTTAGGGGTTATGACAGAGCCTACCGAGTAGAGGGCGCTACTGGGTCATAACATCTAGTGTGGCAACCTTGCTTGGATAGCAGGAGCAGCTAAATTACCTTAAAGATTGAGGAGCAACTTGATTTTGGGGTTGCGCTAGCTGGATGGATCAGTATTCTATGGCTAGGCTTAGTGATGGATTGAGGTGATTCAGTCTGGATTCCGTGGCAGCTCACTGTGATCCGCCGTGGAGGCAACTGTCACTTCACCAACTAAGCACTAGAGGGATTGTTACCTATAGGTGAACAAAAATGGCTAGAATACAGAAATTTACTTTAAATTTTAATTCAAACACTGTTTAAACTAAATTTAAATAAGTGAGTGGTAAAGTAAGAGAGAAAAGGGGGAGAGAACCCTGATTAAAAATTAAAAATTAAAATAATAATAAAACAATTGAACAAAACAAACAAAATAAACAAAATTATAAAAGTAATAAAAGATAATAAAGTAAAACAAAAATAGTACTGGATAAGAAAACTAATACAAAAACAAGAAATAAAAATAAATGAATAAATAAAATTGAAAATGAAACTGCAGGTAACTAGAATGGCTAGAATGATAATGACCACTGAAGCAGAAGGGAAATTAAAATCAAACAAATTAAGAGTATCAAGTCGACCTAGCAGAGAATGCCCACAAGGGGGAGTGGGTGCGCCCACCCAAGGTAAAAACAGGAAGGTAGAAGGAGTTCAAGAAGTGTTAGATACTTAAACAGCGTGCCCTCTAAGTGTTAGTTTAAGGTACTGTGCCTTAACTCCAGTCATGCTTAAACTGATAGCATTTAGTGTGAGACTATTCTCATTCTAATGGAATTTTACTGCAGTTATCACAAGAACACTGAGAGTCAAATCCCAACAGATTCTACAATTTGTGCAACTTAACTGCACAATGTGTGTGTGGCAGGATTTCTTCGCTGCAGGAAGATTTCTTCGTTCCAACCAGCGATTTTGATAATATTAAAAATGTACTGTAAAGAGATTCCTTCGTCTTTAGAGAACAATTTTAATATTATGAGCTCCAGTTTACTTTAACAATTAACAGTGACTAAATGTTAGACAAATAGAGGCTGTTAAAATACAGTACTGGAGGTGGCTTTTAACCATCCAATCCAAAAGAGTGAGTTCGCGCTGCGACTTGTCTCACTCTAAGCGCGTATGATATAAAAACACAAATAAATTGATACTGTTTGCTCACAAACCAAGTTTGAATGCCGCCCGCGTATCTCCACCAAAACTGTAGGGTTTTTATAGCTCAAAAAGGGGAATATTTATGACTAATTATAACTGGTTTATGATTAATAATAAATATTTAGATTAGATCTTCGAATTAACTGTAGCAGAATCAATATTACTATTATTTGATCTGTCCGTCCACCGAGCAGACAATATAATCATTTATCAATTCAAGCAACTATTATTTTCCTGGCCAAGGAAGAATAACTGTCCTTCTTTGTGCAGTGCTTGCAGTAATTTAGCAAAATGTAGCAAAGGTTCACACATTCATTGACTTCGAATTGTGAGCAGCAAACAGAGACAATCCGTTGTGAATATAAGGGATTTAATAAATGAAACTACATCTAACATATAACTAAGCCAGTGTTTAGGGCTTTAACTAATACAAATAACGAGTGGTAACTTAGCTAATCTAATAGGGAAACGTACAAACAACACATGCAATATACCAGATATATTTGTAGAATATAATAGAGTAACGGTCTTTACGTGTGTGTGTGTTTGTGTGTGTGTGTGTGTGTTAGTTTGCTTGGTCAGCCAGGCCCATTGTGCATGGCCCCGGGGGTCATTTACGTCTCTTTGGAATGTGTTTGAAACTCCAAATGAGGCGAGGGTGGTGAAATTGGTTAGCATCTCCCTGATGGTGAGCTTTTTGTAGCCATAACTCTCGCTTGAGTCATGAGTCAGTAGTATTCTTCCCTCAGTGTCCATTTGCTTTCGGCTCTGGTACAATAGGTGGTCGTCAGCCCTGGGTAGAAGTGTGTTCCTCACAACGCCTGGCCAGTCCTCTTTGGTCTGCAATCTGGGCAGTTAGTCTGAGCATCTGCAACTTTTTTGGCAAACTTGTGTTGAGAGTAAGGGCTAGAGACTACTACAAGATCAAACAGAGTTTTGATTGATGACTTAAGACTGCTCTTATTGTCAAATTATCACTCAGAACTTACTGATGTTCCACAACAGGCTCAATCTCTGAGGAAGTGAAGTAGAGAAGGGAAAAGGAAGATGGAGAGCATTCCTATTCAGATTATGCTTATTGCTCTGTGCTCATAAACTGTAATTATGCCCTAGTATTTGTCTCGATGACTTGTGTAACAGGGTCATAAAATTAGGGCACATGTTGAAAATAAACAAATCAAAAATAGAAGTGTCTCTGGTTCCTTTTGAGGTTCAGAAAGAACATCAAATCAAAGTGGAACAAAAAAGGGGCATAACATGTAAAGGGATTCAAAATTAGCTGACTGCTATTATTAAAACA
>NW_015507794.1:29023-42926 GCF_001515645.1 Sinocyclocheilus grahami | reverse complement strand
GATCATCAGAAGGCGAATTCATAGATACTAAACATGGTAGGATTACATATAGGTAAGACAACAGGAATGAGTGTTTCCATCATAAGCCTGCATAAAACAGTATAAAATCTCAAAGACAATATACACGATGACCTGAAGGATATGTGTTCACATTCAAAGAAAGGTTTTCCTATGGATTAATTAGAGAAAAGTCAATTTCTACTGTGCATTGTGTCTCTTCCTATAAAAAGGTAGTGATTTTCCCTACTCACATTCCTGTGGGTCATAAAACCAGTGATATCAGCATTAGTTGCCATGGGGACCAGGGGGGCCTGGTGTCATTACAGACATCCTGGCACCCAGTTTATTGGGTGAGGGGAATGTGACGATTTGTTTATCTAATGAATAACTGATTTGTTAAATCAAATGTAAAATTGTGTGTTTGATTGGTCCAGACGCTACAATGGCATGGCAGCAGTGCTGCACGAACCTATGGCCACGAAGCCCGCCAAAGCCCGCCAGAATGGGCAGGGCCATCTGGCTATACAAGCGACTAACTTCGACGTAAGATTCAGGTTACTTCGACTGAATCGATGACTGAGTCGTGCACCTGCATAGCACGGCTAGCAACACAGTACTCGTTCCCCTATCTCAGGGAACCAAGGTTACGTTTGTAACGGAGTACGTTCCCTATCGATACGTCACTCATACTGCGTCTGCTAAGACATTATGGGAACCAGTGCAATCACACTGTGCTATGGCAGAGGAATGACTACAAGTGTATCCTTGCCCTAGGCACCTCAAGCCCCAAGGGGACAAGAATAGTAAACACCTCCAAAGTCGAACGGGCTAAGCTCACAGAGGTCACGCCCGGCCTGAGTGATCGTTCCAGAAGACTTGCACAGCTCCGTCACCCATGAGGGCCGAGAGAGCACAAGTAAAGATTCTGATGGGTTTGAGCATGCTACGCCAAACTCCTGCTCAGAGCGGTACTGCGTATGCAGGTGTGTGCCAGTTATGCAGAAAGAACCCTAGCCTGCAAGGCAGGGACATCCAGGTTATAAAAACCTAGCAAATGTGGACGGCGAGGCCCAACCTGCCACCACACAAATTTCCGCAATGGACAAGCCGCTAGACCATGCCCAAGAAGAGGCGACGCTTCTAGTTGAATGGGCTCGTACTCTAATGGGGCATTGCAGGCCCAAGGAAGAATAGGCTAGCATAATAGCATCAACTATCCACTTAGAAAGTCTCTGCTTCGTGACCGGATGCCAGTATTGAAGGGGACGCATATGAAGCAGGCCCGACTGTAGCACTGGAGATGCTGCAGCTATAAGGCATCTTCTGAAATACCTTGAGGGGGCGAGAGGCACCGACCTTGAAGGAAGCCACAAGCTGCTTTATGACCAGAGCACGCTCTGCAGCGACAACCGCTCTCATTTGGGTTGAGTCGAACATTGTTCCCAGGAATGATACTAGTTGGCTGGGGGGGACAGTGCACTCTTGGCAAAATTGACCCTGAGCCCAAGGCATTCTAAGTGGCTGAGGAAGAGGGCTGTGTGAGATAGTGACTCTGCCTCTGACTGGGCCAGAACGAGCCAGTCGTCGAGGTAATTGAGAATGTGGATTCCTTTCTGCCTCAGAGGGGAAAGAGCCACATTTATGCACTTTGTGAAAGTGCGGGGAGCAAGGGACAGTCTAAAGGGAAAGACTGTGTATTGATAAGCCACTCCCTCGAAGGTGAATCTCAAGAATCGCCTGTGGTGGGGGGCTATCTGGATGTGAAAGTAAGCATCTTTCAAGTCCAGAGAAAAGAACCAGTCCTCTGGGTGGATTTGAGAAAGGATCTGCTTCAGTGTATTCATCCTGAACGGCTGTTTCATGCGGGAGCGATTCAGGCGTCTGAAATCGAGGATGGGCCGCAGGCCGCCATCCTTCTTGGGGACAAGGATGTAACGGCTGTAGAAGCCTAACTGACTCTGAGCTGTAGGAACCGTCTGTATGGCTCTCTTTGCCAGCAGATTTTCACTTCGGAGCACAGAACATGTGCGTCTTTACTCTGAACCAAAGTGGGGACCACCCCGTTGAAATGTGGGGGTCTTCAAGCGAATTGCAGTGAATAGCCTCGCTTTATTATCCCCAGAACCCACTCTGACACTCCAGGGATGGCTTGCCATGCCTCGGCCCGGAAAGTCAGGGGTTGGATTGGTTCAAGTGTCAAGTGCAAGGGGACACGGTACTCATGAGAAATGGAAGAGGAAATCTGCTCTCTTTTTGAAAATGTTTGTGTTTTAATCTGCCCGCTATAACAGCAGATCGCCGCTTGGTCACTTGAACGGGCCCAGAGTTTGCAGCAAACACGTCGCTGACTGCACCCGGAACTGGACAGGGTGAATGGCAGCTTAAGAGAGGCAGCTTGGGGGGTGGTCCGGCTGCAGCAAGACTCCTCTTTCTGTCCCGTTGATCAGGACGACGCCTGAGGCGCAGGGTCCAGCGCCATCTTGGGCCAAGGTCCCTGGCACTTTGGAAACGGGTAGCGTTTGGCCGAGCTGGAACGTCGACGAGGCTCAGGCTTGGCTGGCTGTGTCAGTGCAGACTTGGGGCGACTAGAGGCAGCTGCAGAGCTAGAGCGTTTGGCAGGAAGTGTCGCATGGCTTAGGATGACTTTTGTGCCTCCGTGAAACGCTCAGCGAAGCCTTCGACCGCTGGCCCGAACAGACCGGTGGGGGAGACCGGAGCATCAAGGAAGGGAACCTTGTCGGTGTCCTTGATTTCCGTCAAGGTCAGCCATTAGTGGCGCTCAAGCACCACCAGACTGGCCATGGAACGCCCTATAACCGATAGCAGTGGGAAAGCTATCTGCGAGAGCAGAGAGGCGAGACTCATGTTCTCACAGTGGGAACAATCCATCTCAGTGAGCGCGGATTCCACGTAGAATTTCCACAAACAGGAAACACACTCACGGTAGCTGTCATCGGCGTGCAAGGAAGACCTGCACGTACCGCAATAAAGGTGCGGCATTTGAAGCCACGCTGAGAAAATTTGCTCTTAGAAATTTGGTCTTTGTAAGGCTCGCCAGATGGCGGCAGGGGAAGCTGGACCACTGCTGTGCGGTGCTGAAGGAGGCAAAAAAAGCGGCGAATCAGCCGAGCAGAGAGGTCGCTTTTCCACTGCGAGGCATGTCAACGACGAGCCAAGGTTATTATAGTTTTGAATTTTTTAATTAGTTTTATTTTAATATAGTTTTCAAATTTGCTATAAAATTCAGTTTAGTTTTTATTAGCTTCATTAATATTGTTGTTAATTTTAGTTTAGTTTTTATTTTGTGAACACATTTTTATTTAGTTTTAATATAGTTTAGTTTCCATTTTAATTAAAGTTTTGCAGAATTAACAGATCCCTTCCAAAGCGCAGGTCGAAGAAAGACTTGGACATAATTTAGCCTTAGTGAGGCAAACGTCTTAGCGACACAAAATTAACGCATGCTGAGATTGATTAAATGGTAAAAGTACACAAATATACGCCAAAATGAAGCAGTCAAGTCATTTATTTTTACTAAATAAAGCTACACAAGTTGTGTTTAATGTCATATCTAATGATGTGTATTGAGATATTTAATATGACAATAAATGTAGCCTAATTTGTTTATGATGGTTCAATTCTCTACATTGCGAGTAAATCACTCGCATATGCGACTAAATCTTCACTCTGGGCGACTAAATTATGTCTAATATTAGCCAATGGCTAATAAATTCTCAGATTTTACTCGCCAGTGTGTGATTTGGAGGCTGAGTATATGATTAGCACAGATATATTTTCACTCACAGAACACTCTGACTGAGCGCTTCAGAGTTTCATTCTCCGTCAAGCGATCTGTTATCTATATTTTTCATTTCATCTCAATGGTTGCGCAGCGCACCCGTGTTTGTGTATTTCGCGTAACATAAGCTCTAGTGTGAAGGCGCACGACTCGCCGTCACTTTCACACGCGCAAAGAGAAGGAGCGAGCAAGAGTCTTACATAACATGCAGAATTGATGCGCTACATGTAAACTATAAAAAATATACTAGTGAATGGCGATTCAATTGCCAAGGTGTACGTAGAGGGTTGTGGTTAGATGTCTTTTTTCTTATTTAACTATAATCATGATATTGTTGTATCTTGCTCACTTTTCCATGAACAACTGCACATAAATCATAACTGAGACTAATAATAACGGCAATCACATTTAACAGTAAAGGCTCATATTTGAATATGTTCTTTTCATTTATGAAGAATTACAAGCATGTGTATGATGTGATTTTGCCTATGCACATTTGTCTCGCTCACCTATTATCGTCCCTGTTTTGATTTCAGCAAATCTGCTCGAGCGAACGCACACAACCTGATTAATATTCATGAATCCAGTTGCTCATTAATCGTTTTTATATTGTTCTTATTAGAAGAATTCGTATAATAATAATAATTTTAATAATAATATCTTATCAGTATTATTGTTCGTGTTTTTTATAGTATAGTATTTCAGTCTGGCGAGTAACCAAAAAAATATACTAGTGAATGGCGATTCAATTGCCAAGGTGTACGTAGAGGGTTGTGGTTAGATGTCTTTTTTCTTATTTAACTATAATCATGATATTGTTGTATCTTGCTCACTTTTCCATGAACAACTGCACATAAATCATAACTGAGACTAATAATAACGGCAATCACATTTAACAGTAAAGGCTCATATTTGAATATGTTCTTTTCATTTATGAAGAATTACAAGCATGTGTATGATGTGATTTTGCCTATGCACATTTGTCTGAAAGCCTGGCAGAGTGATCACAAGATGCTAGGCTAAAGTTTTGTATCGTTTACAGAAAGGATGAAAAAAGATGAAAAATCATCTTTTTTTCTGTTAATTATCACGTTGCGCTGCGTGTCTGTTTTTCTTCAAAGCACCAACTTAGAATGCCTAATTTTGGTTTGATTGCTTGCGTTACATGAGAAAATAAATAATTTTGCCTACCTTATGTAATAGATTTAATGCGGGTGCGGTTTGGGTCGCGACTCACGGTCTTTATTATGTCACATGGTTCTGGTCTGGTACAAAATTAAATTAGTGCTGCTATTGGATAACGGGTTGAGTGTTCTGTTAAGTACTGCTGGTGCGCATTTACCAAACAGGAACCGTGCAGGACTGCTTTAAACTGCTTTGCGTCTCTCCGTCAGATAACTGTGCAGACCATTTACAGATATTTCCCTATACCGCCACAAATTTTTTCGCCAAGGGGTGAGAACGTAATGATTATGAAAACGATTATTTATTTTTGATCATTATTATTTTATTTCAGTTAGTTTTTCCAATAAATATATAGTTCAGTCATGAAACTCTAGATGGCGGGTGGGTACTGAATTAAATGCTGCTGCTGCCTGTTTACCGAACAGGACCCGTGCAGGACTGCTTTAAACTGCTTTGCGTCTCTCCGTCAGATAACTGTGCAGACCATTTACAGATATTTCCCTATACCGCCACAAATTTTTTCGCCAAGGGGTGAGAACGTAATGATTATGAAAACGATTATTTATTTTTGATCATTATTATTTTATTTCAGTTAGTTTTTCCAATAAATATATAGTTCAGTCATGAAACTCTAGATGGCGCAGGCTGACGTGTTGTTAATGTAACTGATGATATTCAGAGAGTTGAACGACTTGGCACAAGCTGATTGGTTCATGCTGCATATACAGCCAATGAGCTTACTGCCTTGCATTTATATGGCTGCAGCAGCAGCAATAATCTACAACTACAGCAATATCCAACAGCAGCAGCAGCGTAGCAGATCTATTCCGCCAAGACCAAATACATTAACATTGTCATATCCATCACCATGATAAATCTTCAGAGAGTTGTCATGATTGAACTGTTGTTAGTTTCGTTTCGTTTTAATTTTTATTTTATTTCAGTTTACGAAATAGTTTTTTCATCAATCGTTTCCGTCTTAGTTTTCGTTTACGAAATCTGAATCCTATGGCGAAATGCCCTCTTATATAGCCAGATGGCCCCACCGCTGCAGAGCCATTGGTTCGTTTTTTTAAGTGTACTGGCCATGCAGTTTCACTGTGTTATTGAAAAAGGCTTCAGTTCAGGAGAAAAAAATACTTTTTCCCATAGCGTCTTAGCAGACGCAGTACGAGTGAAGTATCGATAGTGAACACAGATTTTAAACACGAGAAAAGCTACCACACCCAGAGGAGCCGATGCACTAAAACTGGGGCACCAGGGTGTCAGCAAAATGATGGCTACTAGCCAAAAGCGTGAAGGAAGTTTAGAAAGAACGGTTGTCGCATCAAAAATGGAGCATGCATGGTATGTCCGGACCGGTTACCACATCGGCCAGAAATAAGTTATTGTCAATGAAGTGTTGGCAACCAAGATCTCGATCACTACCCTGTCTGAACTCTGACTCATCGGAAGCGGAACTCAAACCATTCAAGACCCAACAACCAAAGAAACATTCTACTCTGGTGGAGAGAAGCAGGAAGCTGGTGTCGGCTTCATGACAAGCAGCTGGTTGACCAAGAGCGTTTTGGCCTTTCATCCAATATCAAACTGCCTGGCTGTGTTGACCATCGACAGCACCATCAAGATGCACCTGCTTTCCGTGTACGCTTTCCAGTCCTAACAAATACAGCTTATAGCTTGGTTTTATTTTAGATTTTACAAAAATTACCACAGTCTTGTGTGATTTTCAATGTCTTTAAGTATACAGACAAACATGAAGAGACCATAAATCTAAACCAGTATGTTTACTCCGCATCTAATCTGGTTTGCCCAACCCTTCAAAATTCTCATATACAAATGGATTCTCAAAAGATTGCACTTAGTGACATCTCAGCTCAAAAAAAGAAAATTGTGTCCATGTGACATAGTAGCTGTGTCCCAAAGTTAAGTGCACATACTTCGAAGGGCACGGACTTCGAAGGCCATGCCTCCGAAGTGCACGAAGGACCCTCCAAAGTGCATGAAGGACGCGCCGCCTTCCCAGGATTTCCTAAATTGCGACACCAGAGGTTCCTGATTAGCGTTCTGTCACATAGCAACGGTGCGATAGGAGAGCTGACAAGAGGACAATCCTGCCAGGATAGGTGAAGCCAGAATTGCTCATTTTTGTTTTTATGTTTTACGTCATAATGGAGGAAACAGTGATGTACCTCAGGCTTAGCCAAGACTGAGGCCAGGTAAATTACACTGGTTTGCTGCGTCCTTTGTCAGATTACAACTTTAAATGCAGGAATTGGCTTGGAGCTTACTTGAATAATGTAATGATACATATGAAAAACTACAAAATATACACACACACACTCACATAGTTCAAATGTTGACTGATATCTTACAAAGGTGCGATTTTATACATAGTTTATTGTCTTGATCATGGTGATCATATGTAGACAGTTCTGTCAGGACCACTATCATCAAAGATGATTGACAATTAGCATACAGTTTGGATTGGCGGTATGGTTCTGTTCTGGGCAAAATCTCCCTGCGCATCCATGGAGCCTAGCATGGATGAGAGCAGGGAGAGCAGCAATAACCCCCCAGGGTAAACAGAACAGAACCAACATAAATGTATTGCAGATATTGTTAAAGTTCAATCATTTTATGTACACATTTTAGAATTAGTCTGATTCAAAGGAGAATCAGAAGGCTGAATCCTGACTGACAGAGGAGGAGTAGGGGATGGAGGAGGGTAATTAGCTATTGAGCAATGCGAAAACTGCTGATAATACTGAGGGACCTTTTAAATGAATGCTTATATAGAGTGTCGTATTCCCATAGGTAGATGGGGATCAGCTGAGAGTCAGCTGATGCGAGCTTGACTAACGTGACCTGCCAGAACTAATGCTACACTTGATTTCTGTCAAGACCACTATCATCAAAGATGATTGACAATTAGCATATAGTTTAGATTGCCGGTATGGTTCTGTTCTGGGCAAGAACTCCCTGCGCATCCATGCACCCTAGCATGGATGAGAGCAGGGAGAGCAGCAATAACCCCCCAAAACAAAACCATATGCTGATATCCCCCAACACAACCTGATAGCAAAATCTCAAAACCTTAAGCAACAAGCATGTTGCCCTTAACGAATGACCAATCAAATATGTTGCCAAAACCCACATAACCTGTAGCAACAATTCAGTTGCCTTTAACAGATGACCTAATGAATATGTTGCCAATACCTTAAAAGCTTAAGCAACATGTTCTCAATAACACCAGATAGACTTAAGAAAAACATGTTCCAATTCGACTACAGCTTTCAAAACAAGCATGTTCCGAATAACGACCGGATTGCTCTGGAACAGCATGTTCCCAACAATACAGCTATAACTTAAGAACAAGCATGTTGCCAATAACGACCAGGTAGCTTAAAAACAAGCATATTCCCAATACGACTAGACAGCTTAAGAACAAGCATGTTCCAAATACAACTACAGCTTTTAGAACAAGCATGTTCCAGTAACAACCAGATAGCTCTGGGACAAGCGTGTTCCCGACAATACAACTATAACTTAAGAACAAGCATGTTTCCAATACGACTAGACAGACTAGATATCAGAAGTGTGTCTGATGCGGGAATAGAATCCACGCTGAACTGACGGCTGCATCTGAACTGCAAAATGCTGCCTTCGGAGGACACATTTCAAGGTAGGAATGCATCGAGAAACATCGAATCCAAAGTTAGCTTCATTTCATGCCTCCTGAGATACCTCATCTGGTCGATATTTAAAGGCAGAATAGATGTATCCGTCGCTGCCTTGATACCCACAATCCTGCGTGTTCTATCCCATGATGTATCACCTCGTAATGGGAAGGTACATTTTTTTATCAGAATTTTTGATTACTGATTAGAAGGTGCTCCTAAATTTTTGACCGTGCTCCTAAATTTTTTTAATTAGGAGCACAAGCGCTCCTAAAAAGAAAAGTATCCGTAGAGCCCTGATGGTTGATCAAATAAATCATTGAATATTTGCTTAGTTATCACCAAAGCTCGTTCTATTTTGTTGTAGATCATTGAACCGTTAAGCTGCCTCAGAAGCATGTCCGATATCAGTTTCATGAGTTACCTTCATGAACAAACGCTGCCTACGAAGTCATTGGCTGATAGGCGGTGAGGCAGCATGTCAGCAGCCTAAGTTTTTGGATGCAGACGACTTCAACTGAACAATGACCGTTTACTATTTTCTCTTGGAGCTGCGCTGCAGCAGAAATTATTCCATTTACACCATGGTCGTTATTTCCTGCTGCATAAATCTGTGCTGTAGTGCTATAAAAATAAAGTTGACTTGACTAGGTTAAAAGGAGACATAACACACACAGTTTCGGCCAATCTCATGTTAATCTTGAGTACCTTATTGCAGTGCTTCTCAAAGTCCGGACTCTTTAATGTCTTTTGGAGATGGTCCGAAATGAAAGCAAAGGCGAGATATTGAAACTTTTCCTTCATGACATTTGTTGTCATGACATCCAGTGAGCATATGACGTTTGACATAATCGGACGACATTTCACCGCTAATATGAGTACTTTATTTATTTTTTATTTATTTATTTTTGTTTGTTATCACTTAGATTATGGACATTTGACTTATAGCAGTGTCCAGTGTTTCCCATACATTGAATTATTTGTGGCGGTCTGTCACAGAATCAAAACTGACCGCCACAGATAGATTTTCCAAAAGGATTCTACTTCCTTGAATAAACTGAGCACTGTACATTTCAAAATTAAAATGCAGCGCGGGTGTTTTTATATGAATGTATAATTGAAAAGAACCGACCGTCTTCAGAAAAGCTTTGATGTCATTTTCATTTCGTCTTTCCTAGCGTTTTGTATTTGATTACAGCCGTTACCGGGGAAACCGCTATATCTCCGCTCCGCCTCCTGATGGCAAAGCATGAATTTGCATTTGCAAGTCTGTGGGAAACACTGGTGTCTGTCAGCAAACATAAACAAAAAGCATGCTTCAGAACTGTTTTGAGAAGGTGCTTTGAGCCATGTATTAATTTATTACTATGAATTAGGTTACTACTACTACTACTACTACTATTACCATCTTGTGCCCTGCAATAATCATTTACTCAAACACGCTTTTATGAGATAAAACCGGCCAAACATATCTGCCAATAAAATCAGCATCATATATCGGCCATCGGCTGCCCTGATTTCTAAATATCGGCATCGGCCAGAGAAAAACCCTTATCGGTCGACCTCTATTGCTGATACTTACATTTATTGTTTTGCCACTTTTGCACTTTATTTTTTCAAAAAATTTATGTTTTTGTTATGCATGTTTATTAAAAACAAGTTTTGTAATAACCAATTGTTCATGTCCGGACCTTTGACACTGATGAAAATTCAGATTTGGACCTGTAGACTTTGAGATAACCTGACCTGTAGTAGGGGTGGGGAGAAAAATCGATACAGCATAGTATCGCGATATTTTCCGCGGCAATACTGTATCGATACACGGACGCCAAGTATCGATCTTTTATTATACTATTAGGTAGAATAATAAAATCAATTTCTTTACAGTCCACTAGATGGTGATGTTGAGTTTTTTTCTGGTGAGGTCAGCTGGGTCACCTTCAGTATGCAGTAAGTTAGTGAAATAAAGAGGGCGGCATTGCGGAAAGTTATCAGGAAAGCCCTGTCCGTGTTTAAATGTATGTATGGACTTACTTCGGATTTGTAAACAAGAAGGGGATGTAAGTAGGGATGCACCGAAATTATAGGCTACATATAATAATAATAATATATATGTCGCGCCCCGCCCGGCAGTGTTCAGCGCGGATATTTCACTCTCCTCGTCACTGCGCGGTTGAGATATATCCAGCTGCAGCCCCACAGCACACACGTTTCAGGACACACAATCCAGGTCACTCGTTTCAGGCCGGAAGTGAGGCGAACCATTTATGGTTTTGGGCGGATCTGGTCTTTTTAGAGTCACACCACCTACAGTTTTGCAGCGTAATGCATGTTCTTTTGTTAGATTTAATACAAGCTATTTTTGAATGGATTTATGAACAACCTTTAATAACAATACCTGAAATGCTAAAAATGCACAATCTGATCATTTATTCATATTAATTTTGATCAATGTATTTAACAAATGTAACATCATGAATTTTGATAGGAGTCATATGCACAACCTTTAATAACAATACCTGAAATACTAAAAAATAATATTATTTGATTATTTATTCATGTTAATTTTGATCAATGTAGTTAATGACTGTAACACCATAGATTATGTTTCGCAAATAAATTGTTTTCCAAATAAATTGTTTTGCAAATAAATCCTATCAAAATATGATTATTATAATAATTTTGATCAATTAATGAATGTAACATCATGTTGCATACTGAATTTTATTTGACGGCTGGCTATTATGAGGTAATATTTAGTTCATGTTCATTTTCAACAAATAGTCAAGTAGTCTTTTATTGTCAATTCAACCATATACAGTCCACTACACAGTAAAACAAAACAATGTTCCTCTAGGTGCTCAAACAATACAGGACAATGTGACAATAAACATAGTGGCATTTCAACACCAACCAGTGCAGTAAATGTGTGATATTGCACATAAATTGACCACATAATATAAACACCGTATATAGACATATGTATGTAGACATTTGTTGTGCAGCAGCGATATATAGTTCAAAAAGTAATTTTTGCAATTTGAGCAAACTGTTTCAATGAATTTGCTTGTGTGTGTTAGTCTAGGCCCTTTGTATTGAGAAGTCAAATGGATTGTGGAAAGAAACTGTTACACAGTCTGGCTGTGAGGACCCAAATGCTTTGATACCTTTTTCCAGATGACAGGAGGGTGAAGAGTGGGTAAGAGGGGTGTGTGGAATCAGCTACAATGACTTTTCGGATGCAGCGTGTTTTGTAAATGTCCATGTATTGCAATTCGCAAAGCAGGCGGTGATGCAGGTGCTGCTCAGGATCCTCTCAATAGGGACTCGTTGTGAGGATGGGTGGTGTGAGTTGGGCTTTCCTCAGGTTTCTCAGGCTTTCTTGGTAATGGAGCTGGTGTTAAGGGACCAGGTAAGGTTCTCCGCCAGGTGAACACCAAGGAATTTGGTGTTCTTGACGATCTCCACCAAGGAGCTTTTGATGTTCAGCAAGGAGGGATTGCACTGTGTCTTCCTGAAATCCACAGCCATCTCTTTTGTTTTGTCCACAATCAGAGACAGGTCATTGGCTTTGCACCAGTCTGTTAACATTTGCACTTCCTGTCTGTATGCTGACACGTCATTCTTACTGATGAGACCCACCACTGTATGTTACTATGGTTACCATTTTTAGCATTTCGGGTATTGTTATTAAAGTTTGTACATAAATCTTATCAAAAATCCATTCAAAAATAGCTTGTATTAAATCTAACAAAAGAACATGCATTACACTACAAAACTGTAGGTGGTGTGACTCTAAAAAGACCAGATCCGCCCTAAACCATAAACGGTTCGCCTCACTTCCGGCCTGAAACGGGTGACCAGGATTGTGTGTCCTGAAACGTGTGTGCTGCGGGGCTGCAGCTGGATATATCTCATTGGGAGAGGAGGCGAAGAATGGAGGGTGGTTGCTTCCGCGAAGTGCATTCAAATCGTTTAATGCACAGCTAGCCGTTGATTATCCCGCTTATGCTATGGTCATTTGCCAGCATTCACATATTAAAGATGTTTATAATATTTTCGCTGTAATATTTGACCGGAATTATAAAAATGACAGTTATTTTCGTCAGTTACAACTTGTTAGATGTAGCATTCTACTCGCTTTAAATAAGACAGAGCAGACAAATATATTAAGTAGTGCAGTAAGATTACATTTATTTGAATGAATTATAGCATTTATTTGAATTAACTGTTGAGCGAGAAAGAGATGCGTGTGTGAAGTAGCTTATCTGCGCCATGGTGTTACTTTCGCTGATGAGAAATATAATGTAGCAATTTAAGCTTAGGTATTTTATACAGGCGCAGAACAGTATAAAATACCTGTAAAATATATAAAATATAATATACCTGTAAAAGGACAAAAGCGTCCAGCTATCGCTGTATGAAAACGTTTGGAAACATGAAGACTTTAAACATACGATTGCGACAATATGGTTTATTTGTGTTTGTCAAGTCATCTCCAGGTAATAAATAAAGTATATTAGCAATGCAGTGCTAACTGACATAGCATTTATTACAGTATTGAAACTATTCTGCCTTATTATGTGATAAAAAAAAGTGTTTGTAGTATATAAGCAAATCATTATTATTGGTTATTGTCCAGCAGTTATCTGATTTCTAAGCCAATTAAAAGCTGGAAATGAGAGAAAAATTAAAGTTGACTATACACTGCAGTCAAAAGTTTTTGATCAGTAAGATTGTTCATGTTTTTTAAAGAAGTCTCTTCTGTTCACTAAGCCTGCATTTATTTGATCCAAAGTACAGCAAAACAGTAACATTTTGAAATATTTTTACTAGGCTATTTCAAATAACTGTTTTCTATTTGAATATATTTTAAAATGTAATTTATACTGATTTCAAAGCTAATTTTTTTGCATCATTACTCCAGTCACACTATCCTTCAGAAATCATTCTGATATTCTGATTTGCGGCTAAAAAAAACATGAATAATAATAATAATTAAAAAAGGTTTCTTGAGCAGCAAATCAGCATATTAGAATGATTTCTGAAGGATAGTGTGACACTGAAGACTGGAGTAATGATGCTGAAAGTTCAGCTTTGATCACAGCAATCATTTTAAAATATGTTCAAATAGAAAGCAGTTATTTTAAATAGTAAAAAATATTTCACAACATTACTGCTTTTGCTGTACTTTGGATCAAATAAATGCAGGCTTGGTGAGCAGAAGAGACTTCTTTAT
>NW_015507794.1:26489-28367 GCF_001515645.1 Sinocyclocheilus grahami | reverse complement strand
GCTGTATGAAAACAGTTGTTTTCAGAAAAACAGAAACGTTTGGAAACATGAAGACATTAAACATACGATTGCGACAATATGGTTGTTTTGTGTTTGTCAAGTCATCTCCAGGTAATAAATAAAGTATATTAGTGCTAACTGGCTAACTGACATAGCATTTATTACAGTATTGAAACTATTCTGCCTTATTATGTGATAAAAAAAAGTGTTTTAAGCAAATCACTGCAGTCAAAAGTTTTTGATCAGTAAGATTGTTCATGTTTTTTAAAGAAGTCTCTTCTGTTCACTAAGCCTGCATTTATTTGATCCAAAGTACAGCAAAACAGTAACATTTTGAAATATTTTTACTAGGCTATTTCAAATAACTGTTTTCTATTTGAATATATTTTAAAATGTAATTTATACTGATTTCAAAGCTAATTTTTTTGCATCATTACTCCAGTCACACTATCCTTCAGAAATCATTCTGATATTCTGATTTGCGGCTAAAAAAAACATGAATAATAATAATAATTAAAAAAGGTTTCTTGAGCAGCAAATCAGCATATTAGAATGATTTCTGAAGGATAGTGTGACACTGAAGACTGGAGTAATGATGCAGAAAATTCAGCTTTGATCACAGCAATAATTTAATAAATAAAATGTAATAAAATATATGCAAATAGAAAGCAGTTATTTTAAATAGTAAAAATATTTCACAACATTACTGCTTTTGCTGTACTTTGGATAAAATAAATGCAGGCTTGGTGAGCCTTCTTTATAAAACATGAAATCTTACTGTTCAAAAACTTGACTGGTAGGTTATATATATTACATAAATGTTATATTGTAATGTTATATATATATTATTTTTATTTTTTTTACTATATATAACATTTCTGTATTTCTATATTGCCGAGGTAGTTGATTCCCATTGGCTCCCTGGTGAACCACACTTCAGTGTCCTCAGTTTGCACAAAGGGATGCGCCTGGGATGCAGATAAAAGGCTCCGGCGTTGACAGGACACTTTGATAGATATTTTTTGAAGCTTTCTACGGGACAAAGTGGGTCATTCTCAAACTCAAACATAAATGCTCGTAAATTCTCTCTGTCAGATGCAGTAGGATCTTTGTGATTTTTTTGTTTCTGGGTTATGTGTCAAGGCTAGGTATTCCACGCCATTCTCGTCTTGTTGGAGAATGAAAGACTCTTTAGGTCGCGGTCGCGGACATAGCTGTATGTCAAACCAAACTTTCCGAACAAGCCCGATGGGTGTGAATGGGGAGAGCGCAGGTTAATTTTTTATTTTCTCCAGGTCAGACTCCGTGATACGACGGTGATGAACGCTGGTGTCTTTTCCATTTTTCCTGTAGCGCTTTATAATTGATTTAAAGACGGCATTGCTTGATTTAAAGTCTTTATCATTTATGATGTTGTGTTTTGTGATGTAATGGTTAATACCCGCTCTGATACACTTCAGGCTTGCAACACTGTATTCGCGGCCGGTAGTAGTCTGAACATAGGCATAACATTCTCGCAATGTCTCATTAAGTTCAGAAGCCGAGTAAGTCTCAACAGCATCATTTTTTTTCTTCTGATACAAAAAGTCTTTGAAAATGGTAATTGCCCATTTAGTAGTCTTTTTTGTATTAACCTCATCCTTGTCGTCTTCAATCTGCTTCAGCTCTGCTGGTGTTATTTCCTTGTACCGTTTTTCTTTACATTTCTCGTTTGGTTATATTCTCCAGTTCGTCCAGTTCATCTTGTGCCTCTGCCCATTTATCAAAATTGCCATAATGACCGTATAAGCTAAATGACACGCGAAAATCATCCATTTAGCCTAGCTAAGTAAATCCGAAATGTTTACTGTAACTGTCTCACTCTGTATTACTATTCAA
>NW_015507794.1:13469-26479 GCF_001515645.1 Sinocyclocheilus grahami | reverse complement strand
GAGCGCTCCAGATATTCACTTCTCCTCATTTTGGATACGAATAAAATGTCAGGTCATGCATAGACTATCGATACTGTCTCTTTGAATTTAAATCTAGAAACCTCTACGTGAACACACCTGCCCGAATAAAGTGCATTGAAGAAATTAAATTTCTTTAAAATTAAATATGAAAAATGCAGCTAACATTCTACACACAGCAATATAAACAAGGTGCCTGTTCTCTTTCGTTCTTGCTGTTTGATTGGGAAAAGTTTAATGGGCGTCGAGGGGTCTTGTCTTTATATTATCTGACTAAAGCACTATTACTTTGAACTTTTTTTTATTACAGTATTTATTTTAAAAACGTAGAGTGTCTTAAAAAATAATGATCACAACCCTCATAAAACTTATACTGATTTTCTCATCCTCCGATTTATAGGCTACTTATCAATCCTGTTATGTTAAAAAATTATAAAATCATCATTATAATAAAAAAAAAAGTATAAATTCAGAACAGGATTATAATATAATTATGTTTTAAATAAGACAGAAATATTTTTCTACAACAACAAAAGTAGTGTTTACAACAGCAAAACCACCATACCCTGTAAACTCTAATTTAATTCTGTTTAATTTAACTAATTTAATTCCGTTTTTCTATTTTCAGAGTGATTAAGAGGTGCAAAGAAATATTTCTTTAACTTTTCAACTTAAAATGGTCTTTTCTGTTCTGTGTTTCTTTTTCAAAACTGCCATTTGCTGCTATCAATACAGAAGCATCATTTTCGATACATGTCTCACCAAGGAGCACAGGCCTATTAAAAGCCGTGCTCCATGTGCCCCTTTTATACTTTGAGCACCTGCCCCTCCAAATGTCTCTGCACGGCCCTGATATAGAGCATATGCATAATAAGATTCTTTGCAGCACAGCAAGTGTAAGTTAGTGTATCTATGCACAGCAATTGCATTTTAGTGTTCCTTAGCAATACCATGCATGCATATGCTTTAAACCTTCTTTCCCATCAAGAGTGAGTTCATGCATGCAGTATAGGAAGGAAAGCTTGCACTAACTGTAAATATTTCATGCATTTGAAGCGACTTATTATTTGCAATGCATATAGACACTTTCTGTGCAATACCATGCATGCATATGCTGTAAAGCTCCTTTCCCAGGGAGAGATAGTTAATGCATGCAGTATAGGAAGTAAATCTTGCACTTCTAATGTTTCATGCATTTGAAGCGACTTCTTATTTGCAATGCATATAGAGAGTTTCTATGCAATACCATGCATGCAAGTGCCTTAAAGATTCTTTCCCAGCAAGAGTTAAATCCTGCATGCAGTAAAACAACTAAACCTTACACTTTTTGAAACTGTTTCATGCATTTGTAACGAGTTCTTATATGCAAAGCACAAATACAGTCCTAAACAGAGATTATGCATAACAAGAATATGTAAGAGCTTCTGTGCACAACAATTGCATGTTAGTGTTCATAAGCAATACCATGCATTAGCATATGCTGTAAAACTTCGTTTTCAGCTAAAGTTAAATCATCCATGCAACTGCGGTCAAGCCAGCCCGCGGTTTGAAAATACACGGTCAAGCCAGCCACACTTTTTTTTTTTTTTTGGTTTCCGCATTTAATCGCGCACTTATGGTATGGGTGCTGAGAGCGGTCAAAATGGAAGCAAAGACGCTGTCATAACGGCGTTTAAAAATATTACTGCATAACATGTAATTTAACCCTAAAAAGACAATAAAGCGACATCAGAATATTAATTTATTGCTATTTTCCAGCAGGGCATAAATGCAACCCGGTCTCATGGCAAATACGTACCTGGGGGCACATTTTTGCAAGAGCAAAATACGTACCAATAAGTACATATCACTGCAGTTTCCAAAAATAATGAACATTAGAGGTAGTAAAACTCCGACACCTTTTAAATTATTTTCACACAGAGTATGATTTACAGAGTGTCGATTAATAAAGTGTAATTTTCGCACAATTACTTGAAGAGTATTATGTTGTGACATCAAAACATTTTTAATATGCAGGGAGATTTGAAAACTGATGCTTCTGAACGTTAGCACCGCACATATCCAGCTTCATAACAATGGGTTTTCATAGACGACGGGTTTATTCGGTAGCTCACGGAGTACGGAGACGTACTTGAGAAGTGAGGAGCTCCGGTTCGAAACCCGTCGGTTCAACAAAACATTTCAAATCTGCATATAAGGAAGTTAAAATGGCACGGTTGCATCGAAAAATGTGTTTTTATATCAGTTTTGCATTTGTTAACACTATCGGGTAGGTTTAGGGTTGGGTTTGGTGTAGGGCATATTTCCAACACGATAGAGCATTAACTTTTAGCGACAGTCCCCGGATATTTAAATTCTGTACCGCCAATACGTACCTGAAGAAACGTAATAAAAACACAGCAATACGTATGCAATACCATGCATGCAAGTGCCTTAAAGATTCTTTCCCAGCAAGAGTTAAATCCTGCATGCAGTAAAACAACTAAACCTTACACTTTTTGAAACTGTTTCATGCATTTGTAACGAGTTCTTATATGCAAAGCACAAATACAGTCCTAAACAGAGGATTTATGCATAACAAGAATATGTAAGAGCTTCTGTGCACAACAATTGCATGTTAGTGTTCATAAGCAATACCATGCATTAGCATATGCTGTAAAACTTCGTTTTCAGCTAAAGTTAAATCATCCATGCAACTGCGGTCAAGCCAGCCCGCGGTTTGAAAATACACGGTCAAGCCAGCCACACTTTTTTTTTTTTTTTGGTTTCCGCATTTAATCGCGCACTTATGGTATGGGTGCTGAGAGCGGTCAAAATGGAAGCAAAGACGCTGTCATAACGGCGTTTAAAAATATTACTGCATAACATGTAATTTAACCCTAAAAAGACAATAAAGCGACATCAGAATATTAATTTATTGCTATTTTCCAGCAGGGCATAAATGCAACCCGGTCTCATGGCAAATACGTACCTGGGGGCACATTTTTGCAAGAGCAAAATACGTACCAATAAGTACATATCACTGCAGTTTCCAAAAATAATGAACATTAGAGGTAGTAAAACTCCGACACCTTTTAAATTATTTTCACACAGAGTATGATTTACAGAGTGTCGATTAATAAAGTGTAATTTTCGCACAATTACTTGAAGAGTATTATGTTGTGACATCAAAACATTTTTAATATGCAGGGAGATTTGAAAACTGATGCTTCTGAACGTTAGCACCGCACATATCCAGCTTCATAACAATGGGTTTTCATAAACGGCGGGTTTGTTCGGTAGCTCACGGAGTACGGAGACGTACTTGAGAAATGAGGAGCTCAGTTCAAATCTGCATATAAGGAAGTTAAAATGGCACGGTTGCATCAAAAAATTTGTTTTTATATCAGTTTTGCATTTGTTAACACTATCGGGTAGGTTTAGGGTTGGGTTTGGTGTAGGGCATATTTCCAACACGATAGAGCATTAACTTTTAGCGACAGTCCCCGGATATTTAAATTCTGTACCGCCAATACGTACCTGAAGAAACGTAATAAAAACACAGCAATACGTACCTATATCAACGTAAAAACGTGCCAGGGTTTACGTATTGAACCCGCGTTTTAGCGCCACTCAGTGGACATTTCTCTTTGAAACTGCGGCAAAACATGCAGTAAGGTAGTAAAAACGGTGTTGCAGAAATGTACGCAGAGGTACGTATTTTTATGAGACTGGGTTGCATAAATAATACAATTTCAAGGTTTTTTTTTTTAACATGGCTAGATTTTATGACTTGAACATTGCTTTAATGTTTGTGAATACATAATTTTTTTGAATATTAACATTTGTATTGTGCATTTATTAATGTGCATAATTTATTAATGTTTATTAATGTTAGAAATAATTTTAATTATTATATTAAATTTTAAAACGTTATTATTTATTTATATTAAATTGTTCATATTAATAATTTCATATTAATATATGTATATTTTTTTTAACTCTCACTCTCTCTCTCTGTATATACAGTGGGTACGGAAAGTATTCAGACCCCCTTAAATTTTTCACTCTTTGTTATATTGCAGCCATTTGCTAAAATCATTTAAGTTAATTTTTTTCCCTCATTAATGTACACACAGCACCCCATATTGACAGAAAAACACAGAATTGTTGACATTTTTGCAGATTTATTAAAAAAGAAAAACTGAAATATCACATGGTCCTAAGTATTCAGACCCTTTGCTGTGACACTCATATATTTAACTCAGGTGCTGTCCATTTCTTCTGATCATCCTTGAGATGGTTCTACACCTTCATTTGAGTCCAGCTGTGTTTGATTATACTGATTGGACTTGATTAGGAAAGCCACACATCTGTCTATATAAGACCTTACAGCTCATAGTGCATGTCAGAGCAAATGAGAATCATGAGGTCAAAAGAACTGCCTGAAGAGCTCAGAGACAGAATTGTGGCAAGGCACAGATCTGGCCAAGGTTACAAAAAAAATTCTGCTGCACTTAAGGTTCCTAAGAGCACAGCGGCCTCCATAATCCTTAAATGGAAGACATTTGGGACGACCAGAACCCTTCCTAGAGCTGGCCGTCCAGCCAAACTGAGCTATCGGGGGAGAAGAGCCTTGGTGAGAGAGGTAAAGAAGAACCCAAAGAGCACTGTGGCTGAGCTCCAGAGATGCAGTCGGGAGATGGGAGAAAGTTGTAGAAAGTCAACCATCACTGCAGCCCTCCACCAGTCGGGGCTTTATGGCAGAGTGGCCCGACACATGAAAGCCCGCATGGAGTTGTGAGATGGTGAGAAATAAGATTCTCTGGTCAGATGAGACCAAGATAGAACTTTTTGGCCTTAATTCTAAGCAATATGTGTGGAGAAAACCAGGCACTGCTCATCACCTGTCCAATACAGTCCCAACAGTGAAGCATGGTGGTGGCAGCATCATGCTGTGGAGGTGTTTTTCAGCTGCAGGGACAGGACGACTGGTTGCAATCGAGGGAAAGATAAATGCGGCCAAGTACAGGGACATCCTGGACGAAAACCTTCTCCAGACTGCTCAGGACCTCAGACTGGGCCGAAGGTTTACCTTCCAACAAGACAATGACCATAAGCACACAGCTAAAATAACGAAGGAGTGGCTTCACAACAACTCTGTGACTGTTCTTGAATGGCCCAGCCAGAGCCCTGACTTAAACCCAATTGAGCATCTCTGGAGAGACCTAAAAATGGCTGTCCACCAACATTTACCATCCAACCTGACAGAACTGGAGAGGATCTGCAAGGAGGAATGACAGAGGATCCCCAAATCCAGGTGTGAAAAACTTGTTACATCTGTCCCAAAAAGACTCATGGCTGTATTAGATCAAAAGGGCGCTTCTACTAAATACTGAGCAAAGGGTCTGAATACTTAGGACCATCTGATATTTCAGTTTTTCCTGACTTAAACCCCATTGAGCATCTCTGGAGAGACCTAAAAATGGCTGTCCACCAACGTTTACCATCCAACCTGACAGAACTGGAGAGGATCTGCAAGGAGGAATGGCAGAGGATCCCCAAATCCAGGTGTGAAAAACTTGTTGCATCTTTCCCAAAAAGACTCATGGCTGTATTAGATCAAAAGGGTGCTTCTACTAAATACTGAGCAAAGGGTCTGAATACTTAGGACCATGTGATATTTCAGTTTTTCTTTTTTAATAAATCTGCAAAAATGTCAACAATTCTGTGTTTTTCTGTCAATATGGGGTGCTGTGTGTACATTAATGAGGAAAAAAAATTAACTTAAATGATTTTAGCAAATGGCTGCAATATAACAAAGAGTGAAAAATTTAAGGGGGTCTGAATACTTTCTGTACCCACTGTATACTCATATATACATATATGCACACACACACACACACGCATATCATATCATGTACAGTATATATATATATAGATAGATAGATAGATAGATAGATTTTCAGGTCTTTTTACTGTACAGTTTAGAAGAAAATGAATGACAAAATCACTCCAAGCATCCAAGTGCATTCTAACACATCATGCCCCGTTTTCAAACACATAAAAATCTTTGTTTTACAGGTTAGCTTGTTCCATCAACTGATTCCTATTTACAGTGACCCTGACTATTACTGTATTCATTTTCAAGTCTTTTTACTGTTCAGTTTTGGAGGAAATTAAAGGCAAATTCACCCCAAGCATCCAAGTGCATTCTAACACCACATCATGCCACATTTTCAAGCACTCACAAAAATCTTTCCTTTATAGGTTTACTCATTCTATCAGTTGATTCCTGTTCACAGAGACCCTTACTATTACTGATTTGATTTTCAAGTCATTCTACTGTACAGTTTTTGAGAAGATTAATGGTAAAATAACCACAAAAAACAAAGTGCATTGCACCATTACCCATTTTCAAACACTCAAAATAATCTTTCCTTTATAGGTTTGTTCGTTCTTTCAACTGAAGCCTGTTCACAGTCACCCTGGCTATTACTGTATTAATTTTCAAGTCATTTTACTGTAGAGTTTTGGAGAACTTTAATGACAAACTCACACCAAGCATCTAAGTGCATTCTAGCATTTGCCCCATTTCCCATATTCAAACACTCAGAAGTGTGTTTACTTCATAGGTTTGCTCAATCTTTTAATTGATTCCTGTTCACAGTCACTCTGGCTATTACTGTATTAATTTTCAAGTAATTTTTCTGTACAGTTTTGGAGAAAATTAATGGTAAAATCACTACAAAAAAACAATGCATTCTAGCAGTTACACCATTACCCATAAACAAAGTGCATTCTAGCAGTTGCACCACTACCCATTTTCAAACATTCATAAAAATCTTGCTAATTCTTTGAATTGATTCCTGTTCACAGTGACCCTGCTTATTGCTGTATTAATTTTCATGTCATTTTACTATATAGTTTCTGGTATAATTAAAGGCAAACTCACTCCAAAATTGTTTTTGGAGTGCATTCTTGTATTTTCAAATACATTCATTTTTAAAGGAATTATTGTGCAAACGTACCATGCTTATTACCATATGAAACTGAAACATCTCGGTTATGTACGTAACCCACGTTCCCTATCTGTCGGTCACTACGAGTTATGTCGTGACAACATTAGGGTTTACTTAGGAGCCCCAATTCTCTCTGAGTTTAAGAGAAAATGCCAATGAGAATGGGCTAGTAGAATTTATATGCTGAGCCACACCCCATTCATCTGCTTTGTGTCAGAGTGCTGTTCTGGTTGGCAGTAGGGTGCGAACAGTGGTGTCCCTTTCAGTGATTCCCCTGGGCGCTTCAGCTGAAAAGAGAAGTTTCTCTAAAAGAGCAAATCACGGACTGTTTGCGTCTTATTAAAGATGCCGTTCTGTCCGTGTCCTCTTGGTTGCGGTAGTTTTATTTAGTTGTCTTTAGTGTCTGGGCATTCAGCACGCTGAAGTTGCGTTCATAGATGGTTCATGCCTCTACTAGGAGCATATGACCATGGCAACGCTGCGATTTTTCTTAAAGGGAAAGGAGCAGACCCCTCTGCCACAACCCGTCCCGGTCCTGAGGCCGTACAGCACATCCTGCCCCGACGTGATCCTCCTACTGCCACGTTCCATCGCGGGCCGCGCCTTAGCCTGCTCGTCGCCGTGGGCATCCTCCCACTTCCTCCACTGCTCCTCCGCCCGGTGCTGAGACACCGTAGAGGCTGGCGCATTGAGCTCCACGTAGGAAGGCCCAGTGGTCTGCTGTCCTCCAGGAAGATGACGAAGCGGCCCTGACATGGGCAACCCGGAAGCTGCTCTTTTTCAGGCGGTGGCGAGGACAGCACTGCTCCTTCCCCCGGGGGAGGGCTGGGTGGAAAATTATTTGTTTCTGCTCAACGGCCAATGGTAATCACTTTTTCAACAAAAGAGCACTTTCCCTTTCCTCTGGGTTATCTGGCTCGTCGTTTGGTCCTCATTCTCGCCCACGATGCCCCCTATCGCCAGTGGCCAAGAGATTGCGGTTCGGGGACGCATTGCCTCTCCACGCGTCTCTAGCCAGTCCCTCCTGGGACACAGAACGCGCTGCCTTCTAGGCCATCTGGCACGACTCCCCACTGCTGCACCACCAGCTGCTGTATGTTGATTGTCCCTTTGGTGCCACTCGCACAGAGTTTGGTATGGAGTGCTGAACTGCCTGAGTTCCTTCAGAGGCAGAACGGTGGTACCACTGAAACACTTTCTGAGGCTCCTGGGGCATATGGCATCCGCAGCCCCAGTCACGCTGCTATTGATATATATAATACCACTCCAGAACTGGTTACTCTCCCGAGTTCCGAGATGGGCATGGCGCCGTGGTACACATCGCGTGACCATCACGCCGATCCTGGACAGGGCCTCATCTGCTTTGGCACATCAACTGCCATGAGTTGCTGGCACTGCTTCTAGCCTTGTGGCAGTTCCGGCCACTGCTGCAGGACAAGCACGTGTTGATCCGCACGGTCTATGATCACGTCGCATGTCACAACTCGCCCGCCATCCCTCCTCTGGAGTCAGACACAGCTCAAGTTGCTGCCTGCCGTCCACATTTTGGGGGAGCTCAATCGTGCATCCAATGCGCTCTCAAGACAGCTCATGCTCCCCGGAGAATGCAGACTCCATCCCCAGGTGGTCCAGCTGATCTGGAGTCGATTCAGGGAATCTCAGGTAGACCTATTTGCCACCCACGAGTTATCCCACTGGCAGTTGTACTGTTCCCTGACCCAGGCCACCATGGGCACAGATGCACTGCCACACAGCTGACACTGCGCAAGGTCAGGGAGGACGAGGAAGAGGTCTTTGCTGGTTGCGCCTTACTGGCCCACCCAGACCTGCTTTTCAGAACTCATGCTTCTCGCGAAAGCCCCTACCTGGCGCATCCCCCTGAGGAAGGACCTTCTTTCTCTGGGGCTCGGCACCATATGGCACCTGCGTCTAGATCTTTGGAACCTCCATGTGTGGCTCCTGGATGGGATGCGGCAGACCTAAGTGATCTGCATCCTCATTCATCATTCATTCATCTGCCAGCCACCAGCAGTGGTAGACACTATCACTCAGTCTAGAGCTCCCTCTACCAGGTGAGCTTATGCCTTGAAGTGGAGTCTGGTCACGAACTGGTGTTCTTCTCGCCGAGAAGACCCCTGAAGATGGCTGATTAGAGTCATGCATTCTTTTCTGCAAGAAAGGTTGGGGCGTAGGCTGTCACCCTCCACCTTGAAAAATGTATGTTGCTCCTATCGCAGCACATCACGATGCAGTGGACGGCTGGTCCCTGGGGAAGCATGACCTGATTGTTAGGTTCCTGAGGGGTGTCAGAAGGTTAAATCCTCCTAGGTCACCCCTTGTGCCCTCCTGGGATCTCTCTGTCGTCCTGGCTGGACTTCAGAGGGATCTCTTTGAGCCAGTGGAATCGGGTGAGCTTAAATATCTGTCTATTAAGACAGCGCTCCTGATCGCACTCACCTCCATCAAGAGGGTCTGGGACCTCCATGCTTTTTCAGTGAGCGAAGAGTGCCTTGTTTTCGGGCTGGCCCACTCTCATGTTGTCCTGAGATCCCAGCCTGAAAACATGCCCAAGCTTCCCACCACTCCCTTTCTGAGACCAATTGGTGAACCTGCAAGTGCTGCCCCCAGAGGAGGCAGATCCAGCCTTGGTGTTGCTGTGTCCCGTAAGAGCATTGCGCAAATTCATGGACCGCACTCAAAGCATCAGAAGCATGAGCAGCTCCTTGTCTGCTACGGAGGTCAGCAGAAAGGGAAGGCTATCTCCAAGCAGAGGTTGGCCCACTGGATAGTGGATGCTTTTCTTCTCTCTTTCTTCTCTCAGAGATGATTGGGGCTCCCAAGTAAACCCCTAATGTCGTCACGACATAACGTCTCTGTTCCCTCCATCAAGGAACGAGGGTTATGTACGCAACCAAGACATTCCCTGATGAAGGGAATGGAGACAGTATGTCGTGATGACATTAGGGGTTCTCTCGTGAGCCCCAATCATCTCTGAGTCTAAGAGAAGACGCCAATGAAAATTGGCTAGTGAATTTTGCATGCTGAGCCACTCTGTAGCAACTCATAATGTAATAACTGCACATAATGTAAAAACTGCACATACGAAAATATATATTACATTATTACTGTAATAAAATGTTCATAATGTAATTATTTTCTCAAAACGTAATAAAATCTTGAGCTCATAATGTAATAATCATTTTTCACTGTAATAGCAATTTTTCACATAATGTAGTAGGTTATTGTTTGAGAAATGTATTACATTATGAACACACTGTGGCAACTTGTAATGTAATCGCAGTTCATAAAGTAATACCAGCACATAATTTAAAACAATTATTATTGTTTACTATATCATATTTATCTTTCAATATAATAAATTTAAGCACAAAACATAGTCATAGTTTTATTAAAGGAAAATTAGGCTTATTAGGCTACATTGTGAACTTTCATTTTTTATAAAAAAGCTTACTAATTTTGTGATTGTGACATGCTTAATTTTTGAGATATAGGCCTGGTTTCACAGACAGGGCTTAGACTAAGCCAGGATTAGGACATAGTTCAATTAGGACATTTAAGTCATTTTTATAAACGTGCCTTAGAAAAAACATTAATGGTTTTTACTGCATTTTGAGACAAAATAAAGGCACTGATATATTTTAAGATCAGACAGACCAAGTTTATTTCAGTTTAAACAGCTCAGACTTAGATTTTAGTCAGGCATTAGGCTTAAGCCTTGTCTGTGAAACCGGGCGATAGTCATTTAAATGGTTGTTATAAAAACTTGTTTATATTCTACACAAATGTAAAGGCCTAATCTATTTATAGTTTTGGCAATATGATTAGACTGTTTTATCTTCCTGAGGTAAATGTCACGTAACTGATACATTCTTCACAGGCTGTTATACTGATGATTTCCCTGGTTAAAACCACTTATAGGCACAGAAATGATGCGATTGTAAGTTGTACATTAGGGGCATCTTCAAGAAGTTTTTATTCACAACTCTATGCTTCCACATTTAAGCCACAAATTTCTGATAGCTTTTTTGAGAGGGTTCAGGCATTCACACCCATTATAAGTAATGATAATATGTCTTCTTGTGAGATTGATTTGTCGTTGCAAGAGTTGGATGTTATTATTCATAAATCCCCCCTTAATAAAAGTCCAGGTCCAGATGGACTGCCATTTGAATTCTACAGGACCTTTTGGCAAGACATAAAAAGTTTACTTTAGAAGTGTTCAGAGACTGTGCACGGAAAGGTGAATTGACTGAGTCCATGAAGCAAGGACTAATTACTTTAATTCCAAAACCTAACAAAGATTCCCTGTATTTAGATAATTGGCGCCCGATTACTTTACTTAATTCAGATTATAAATTGTTAGCTTCCCTTTATGCAAACAGACTGAAGCCATGCTTAGAAGAAATTGTTTCTGTTTCCCAGTCTGGCTTCATGAAAAGCAGGCACATAGCAAATTATATAAGGTTAATGTTAGATATTCTAGACTATAATTAATAAACGATAAAGTAATTCTTTTATTTTTAGACTTTTATAAGGCCTTTGATACGGTCGAACAGGAGTTTATGTTTGAATCTCTGCTTAGGTTTGGTTTTGGTCATTCTTTCGTTAAAATAGTACAGATTCTTTACAAAAATATTAATAGCAATGTCTCTTTGGTAAATGGTGTTTCTCCTCGGTTTGTGACCAGTAGGGGTATCAGACAAGGGTGTCCCATTTCACCTTTTTTATTTTTATTGGTAGCTGAATTTCTTAATATTTTTATCACTCATTGCTTAGATGTTCAGGGTATTCTAGTAGCGAAACACACTTTTCTAATTAGTCAACTGGCGGATGACACCTGTCTGTTTTTAAAAGATGAGAAGCAGGTTCCTGTTATTTTGGATGCTTTGAATTTATTTTCTAATGCTTCTGGTCTCTCAGTCAATCGAAATAAGAGTGAAATTATTCCCATTCACAGTCTGGGTAAAGATCAAATAGACGGTATTGAGGTCAAAAACTATTATTTTAATTAGTAAATCTCCGATTGATAGAATTGTAGATAATTTTTCGCAACGGATACAAAAATCAAAGAATATTTTCAATTGTTGGTTACAAAGAAATTTAACCATTTATGGTCATGTTTTGCTATCTAAAGCGGAAGGTCTTTCTAGGATTGTTTACCCAGCTTTGTCTTTATATGTTGACCGAAAAACATGCTCATCTATCGAATTTATGTGGAAAAATAAAACTAAATATGTTAAAAGGAAGACGCTGATTAGAAATACTTTGGAGGGAGGTGTGAATGCTTTGGACTTTAGTACTCGCAATCAAATTTTTAAAGTTGGTTGGATTAAACGTTGCCTGAATGCTGACCCTAATTTATTATGGTTTTATATTCCTAAACTGATCTTTGATAAATGTGGAGGTTTCAATTTTTTGTTAGCTTGAGATTTTAGTTGCAATAAACTCCCAGTTAAGCTCGCTCATTTTCATAAGCAAGCTCTGGACGCTTGTAAGCTTGCCTTCTGTCACAATTTTTCCCCTCATAGATGTAATAATTAGAATGTACTGCGTGGGAAAAAATCTGTCTTTATTAAAAACTGGTTTGACAAAGGTGTAATTTTTGTTTTAGATTTGTTAAAAATTCCGAATTTTCAGAAATCTTTGAAGTGGATACCTCACCTAGAGTGGATGAATGGGTTATTAATTCTATTTCACCTAAACTGTTACATTTGGTTAGGGCAAATTGTTGCAGATCTTCAAAATGTGAAATGCCAAAAATTTGTATTGGAGGTCTGGAGCTTTCTAATGTTAAATGTAACAATTTCTGGATTAGAAAAATCCTTAAGAAGTTTAGTTGTCATCCTATAGCATTTTATAAGTGGAAAATAAATTACCCTTTTCTTTCTACAATGAAAATATGGGCCGGTATTAACAAGTTTCTGCTACCTAACAAGATGAAATAACTTTACTATAAAATTCTTCATATGT
>NW_015507794.1:13222-13459 GCF_001515645.1 Sinocyclocheilus grahami | reverse complement strand
ATGTAACCATGGTTCCCTGAGTAGGGAATGAGACACTGCGTCCTCCAGGGGTTGCTATGGGGAACGCCTCGTCATGACCCGTGTCTGAAGCATACGTTGAAAAAACATGTTGGCCGGCGACAGCCCATGACTTCACTACCGGTGTCGACTATTAATATAAATAGGCGCCGGGAGAACATGTCATTCACTTCTTCGTCTGAAGCTTGCATTCGAAGCATGGCAGGAAGCCTAGAGGAC
>NW_015507794.1:8931-12871 GCF_001515645.1 Sinocyclocheilus grahami | reverse complement strand
CCTGTCACACAGGGGCTACCGCTTGCTCTTGCATAAGCTCTGAAAGGAACTGTCTCAACAGACCCCTAGTAGCAACACCCTTTTAAAGTAGGTATCCTAGGATACCTAGGTGGAGTGGCGCCCAAGGTGAATGGGGCTCTAACCAGCTCAAGAAAGGACATGATATAACCGTGCAAAGCCCTCATCATATAGGATTTTAGAAAAGAACGCAAATAACTAGTGTGCGAACTTACCACAATGTGGATTTTAGAAAGTGCACAAAGCCTTCACGTGAGAGGAGAACTCCGAATTCCGAAAGCGCACTCATAGGCAACCCTTTGGAAAAAGGGTAAAAATTACCACGAGAGCAGCCCACGGAGTGAACCCAGGCGCTCGATAGGAAGCAGCATGCTCATAGTAACCCTCAATGGTGAGGGGAGAGATACTTCCAAGTGTGTCAAATTAGAGACACACTGGTTGAGTGGAGCCCAAGGTACCGGGGTCTAACCAACTCAGAGAAAGGGAACACGTAACCCTTACCGTACAGGATTTCAGAAAGTGCGCAAAGTCTAGCGTGCACACTTACCACTACTGTGGATTTTAGAAAGTGCAAAGTGCTCAAGTAAATACTTAGTGGATCTAAATATTTATAATTAATTATAACTAGTTATGATTAATTATTCCTATTTCCCCTTTGAGCTGATTCGCTACAATGTAATACCTTTGTATTATAACCGCATATATTGTATTCGTTTTTATTTGGAAAGTGGTTTATTAAGAAAGACACTACACATTATATTATAATCATTTTTATCAGGAAAGTGGTTTATTAAGAAAGACACCACACGTTATACTGTAATTGTTTTAAAGCATTTATTCAGCAAATATTTATAGCATATATTAGCAAAAGTAAAGCTAGAAATGAAACATGTATTAGTAAGAGCTTTGCTAAAGACAAATAAAGAAAAGGGATGTTACCGTAGAATGCTGTGTTACAGACGCAGATCACGAGGCATCAAAGAAGAAAGTCCCGGAGGAGAAATATGCGAAAATGGAAGGCTTCTTATAGGCAGCTTCTTAGGGAATTTCCAGACCTCATGACATCACAAGACATTGGAATCCACCTGCTGTCTGTAAGGGAGTGAAGAGCAGCGAGGAAATCAGATGCTGGTTCTGTGTGACAGCTTCTCCGGTGCCGGCGGCCTTGCCATTGATGCCGCTAAACAACCGAGCTTGCTAATTATATATCTTTGTTTTTATTTCTGTTTTATATATTAGTATTTTGTTTGTAAGGTACTTAACCTATATACAATAAACTTATACTTAACTATAACTAAGAAGCTCGCCTGCCAAAAGACTCTGATTTCTAGACTAGAGCAGAACAGACCACGGAGAAGTCTTCTCTGATCTATTTTGTAAGTATGAAAATTTGAATGCTTATGAGATAGGACAGATTTGACTTGCTTTACCTAACCTGAGAATAAATAAAATAAGGTAGAATGTGTCGGAAATTTAGCAGCATAAAACAATGTCAATGCACCTACTGATCCAGACAGAGAGGGCAGTGTAGGTGTAGGTATGAAACAGTGTCACAAAGTTTTTCAACAACACATTTTTTTTTTCTGTGTTAGAATTATTCAAATGATCACAGAAGTACTGGGATAAAAGTTTAGTTTGGATATAAACACTGATGTCTACAGTAGCGATCAAAATAGAGCAAATCATTCGGAAACAAAGTTGACACTTCAGAGAAAGATTATATCAGTGACGTCACACCAGTAGTTGCCGACAAGTGACTGTTAAACACATGTATTTGTCACTGAATCATTCATTTAAGAGATTCATTAAAAACCCAGATTCATCCGGTAATGAAACAAGTTAATTATCTATTAATGAGTCATTTAATCATTAATTTTAAGCATCTTAAATAGACTGCAGCCATTAACATTTTGTCAGAACTTCTAGTAAATTACATTTTATTTTTAGTTGTCTGTTCAGAATTGTGATGTCTGTTTGAAACAAAAAAAAACTGGGATTCTCAAAGTATCCAGAATCATGCCGCTCTAACTGAAGTTATTAAAACTGTGACTCTTAATTAAAGGAATTGTTGACAAAAAACTAAAAATCTGTCATCATTTACTCACCCTCAAGTTGCTCCAAGCCTGTATGAATTTCATTATTCTATATATATAACACAAAAGATATTTTGAGGAATTTTTGTAACCGAACAGTTGTGGGGTATCATTGACTTCATATTACTTTTTATATATTGTGGAAGTCAATGGTGCCTCACAAAAAAAGCTTTATTATGCATTATTTTGTCTGTCTATTCCGTCCATGTCAGAGAATCTGAACGTGAGAAACTACCTAACAGAAAAATATCTAAAATGCATGTGCATACATTATAAGTTGATTTTATCATTACAAATTGAAATCAGAATTGTCTGTGTAACGAACCCTGATGTGGTGTGTTTATTGTTTGTGGGTTTTGAATTATTTCATTATTTGTATTGTATGTTTGTGTATATGATTTGATTCGTTAAATGTAATAGGTTATGGTTAAGGACTTTAATTTTGACATATATATGACGTGCATACCTTATTGGGTTAGACGCTGAGAAAGCATGTTAAGGGCGCGTCGCGTTGGTCCGTTGCTTGCAGCAGAAGTTAAAAACTTTTTTAGGTCCAAGATGGCGCTCTGATCAGACACATGTTGATGAGCTCTGCAAACTCAGCTGTTTATATTGTCTTGTAATGCAGTTAGAAAAGCTTTTGAACTCTTAATTTGTACCAGATCACATTTAACCAGTGTTAAATTTGTAGTAGCTGTCAAAATGGGAAAATCCGAAAAAAGAAAAAGTAGGAATGGAACTCAAGCTGCTGCTAATGCTAACAAAAATGCTAATGAGACAAGTCAAGCGCGAAAAGAACTTTTGACAGAGAACATGCATGACTACATGAGCCATGATACTGATTCTGCAGAATTCATGCTGTGCGAGGAAGAATTTCCCTGCCTTCCAGAAACCCCAGGTAAGTCCCCTGCCATCAAACAACGCAAGGCCGAGAGCGCTGACACAACTGCCATCCTCTCACAACTCGGGGAGCTTTCGAGGCTGATTAATAATCGTTCTGATGCTTTGGAAAAGATGGTGGGGGAAAACTCACGTGTGATCGCTAGTATGAAAGAAACAATCAACGAAAATACCAGACAGATTTCTGGAGTGAAGGATGTGATTGACTTTATGAGTGCCGAAGTAAAAGATCTGAAAGTCAAAGTCGGTGCGACTGAGTCACTAGCCAAGAGAGTCGAGTTTAACTGGCATGAACAGGAGAAACGGCTTCTGCACCTTGAAGCTTACTCACGTCGTTGGAGTCTTAGAGTTCACGGGGTCCCTGAAAGTGAGAGAGAAAATGTCCGAGGTAAGATCATCGACGTTTGCCAGCAGCTTCTGCCAGATGCGAAAGACAAACTCCCGGATGCCGTGGATACCGTTCATCGCCTGGGTCGAAAACGGCTGAACGACAGCAAGCCCAGAGGAATCATCATACAGTTTACCTCTCGTTTTCAACGCGACGCGGTCTGGCGTGCTGCTAAGGATTCAATTTTCCTTAGAAATAACAACCTGAAAATATCCGAGGATCTGTCTCAAGCAGATAGAGAACGAAGAAACCAGTTATGGCCCGTCGTGGAAAAGGCCAGAAAAGAAAATAAGCGGGCTTATTTTGTGGGTGGAAGGGCATTTGTAGAGGGAGCTGAGATTTTCCCTCCTAAATGACTAAAATAAGTTTCTCGTTTATTCTTATTATCTCTCGACTTTAATATTGCTTCCATCCTTTTGGCTTGCTGGCCCTCTTCGATGTTCTGGACCATCATCAGTCTACAGTTCTTCCAAGGACACCGAAGACACTCGTCTGGCGGTACTACACTTTTGATTACTATGTAAGACATTTAATACGCTGC
>NW_015507794.1:2815-5292 GCF_001515645.1 Sinocyclocheilus grahami | reverse complement strand
CATAATTTCTTAAGGGATTTAAAAATTGTGATTTGTATAAAATGATTGCTTACTGTGAATTTAAGGGCATTTATATTTGGAAATCATTCATGTTTATATTCCTGGTATGATTTGGTGGGAGTGTAACGAACCCTGATGTGGTGTGTTTATTGTTTGTGGGTTTTGAATTATTTCATTATTTGTATTGTATGTTTGTGTATATGATTTGATTCGTTAAATGTAATAGGTTATGGTTAAGGACTTTAATTTTGACATATATATGACGTGCATACCTTATTGGGTTAGACGCTGAGAAAGCATGTTAAGCAAGGAACGCTAAACAAGGCACGGGTACACAGTCGATTCATGGACTTTATGGTTCATAAGTTTAGCTCCTGGTTTAAGGGAGAACAAGGTAACAATTATCTTTGTTTTATGTATGTGATTTTGCTATTAGATTAATGCTTATTTTGTTGGTTTGTTTGTTTGATTTGTTTCTCTTGTGCTTCAACTTTCAATATTTATTTTATTTTTTTAATTTTTTCTAGCTCTTACGGTGGTTCATTGTACGTTGTTGTGTGACGGCTCTACGGAATGTGAACAATAAACAAACTGTGAATCATCAGTGAAAGAGTTGGCCGTTTATTAACCAGGACGCTACAGTAAGAGCTTGATTCATCGATCCGGTGATCCTTGTCGATGTGACGAGCTGCTTCAGGGGATGGTTCGCTTGGTAAAGAAGGTACTTCCTTTTGACTTTGATGATGTCGACCGCGTTGGGAGCAGTGCGCTCGTCATGGTTTGAAGATCGATCAAGTTTCGATTAAAGGACTCAGCTCAACGTGCGGCAAGCAAACGGATCAGATGGACTGGATAAGAAAGGGGAAAGTGCCAGTTTGTTTGAATGGACCGCAGTGAGTACGATGAATTGAACTGTGTTAATCGGATGAATTCTGAAAGGACGAACTTACTTTGTTGCCTTTACGTTAGTATTTATACCTGTAATGAACACTGTGGCGTATGTTCTCTTTACTAATGAACTGAATATTAATCAATTTCACATTTAAGAGTTGACATTTTAATGAGTAAGAAAAGAGGTGTTGAATTTACATCCCGTTCTTGATTATCAAATTGACTGCCTATTAGTTGTGAATATTGCTGTTATTTTCTTTGAAGTCTAAATGCAAAGAGAAAATGTCGAAGCCAGATGCAGGTGCAAACGATTTGAATAAGCAAAGTGATGATTGTGTTGAAACTCAGAGTGAAAGTATACGTCGCTCAAAACGCGCTCCTGTTCTTACCGAAAAAATGCAAGCATACCAACAAGAGGAGTCACAAAAAAAAGAGAAAAGGATTACTCATTTGTATGATAAGTGGAAAATTGAGGCCCGTAGAGCTCGCGAACGTCTTAAAACTGATATTGCAGTGGCGCAGTTGGCTATGGCAATTGATGATTTGGAGGCAGCAAGGAATAATATTCTGAGTGTGTATGATGAATTTAGGCAGCGTGTACCACCCACTATGGAAATGAGACGAAAAATTGATGCATGTGAAGCGGTCACAGCTGATATTATTAAAATCATTCATGAGAGGATATCAGGGGTGGATGGAGATTTTGACGCTGAGAAGGAAAAAGGGCGTCTTCGAACATTGCTAGATCATAAATATGCATACTCGATTTTTGGGTCGACTGTTTCACGTATTAGTCAAGGGGCTAGTAGTCATTCCAGCCAATGCTCTGTTGTTTCAAGTCTAGCTGCCAAACGAGTAGATGCTGCTGCAGATTTAGCGGCCAAGCAAGCTGTTTATGATTCTTTATTAGAAGAAGAAACGCATAAGGAAAGGATACAGCAGTTGGAAGAGCAGCACAGAAGAGTTATTGAGGCTGAAGTAAAAGAATTGCAGCGAATACAAGCACAAAAGGACGTGAGAGCTGCGCAAGCAAAATTAGAGGTCTATGACAAAGAGATTGTTAAAGAAACCACGTGCTCCTTTTCAGATTGTGGCAAGATCAAAGAGGAGCAAGACGTTCCTCAGGTAAATCTTAAAAGGAAGCAAGATGTGTCTCAGAATTTGCCTAAAGTGGATTTAAATATTAAAGCTTCTCAAACAGTATCAGGAATGCCCATTTCAGCTTCAGTCTTTCAAGACAGTCTAGCTATGAGTCGGTTGCCAGTACCGGAACCTTCAGTTTTTACAGGAGATCCTATTCGATTTATTGAGTGGAAATTCTCATTTATTGCACTTATTGAAGGAAAATGCATCTCTTCTGCCGAAAAGCTGTTCTATCTTAAGAGGTATGTGAGCGGGCCTGTAAGTAAAGCTTTGGAGGGTATTTTCTTTAGAACCGATGATGAAGCTTATCATGATGCCTGGGAGAAATTGAATTGTCGTTATGGTCAGCCATTTGCCATTCAAAGGGCTTTTAGAGAGAAATTGGCTAATTGGCCTAAAGTTCACTCAAAGGATGCAATAGGTCTTCGAAACTTTTCTGACTT
>NW_015507794.1:0-2685 GCF_001515645.1 Sinocyclocheilus grahami | reverse complement strand
TCCGGTAACTTCTTTTCAAGCTCTTCACGCTTTGAGTCCCGTTATTGACAAACTCACTTTGAAGGAGACCAAAAGGAATAAGGCTCAAACTTTTAACACTCAAACGAAATGTGAAGGTCAGAAATCAATGAAACCAGTGAATAGAGCTCCCTGTTTGTTGTGTCAGCAAGGTGATCATCAGCTTAATAACTGTTCTGACTTCTGTAGTAAATCATTGGAGGAATGCCGACGATTCATTCAAGAGCGAAAACTTTGTTATGGATGCTTAAAATCAGGACATATTGCAAGTGAATGTCGTTATCGCCTTGTATGTGATATTTGTAAAGGAAAGCATCCTTCATGTCTGCATGACAGCAACTTTATAAGAAGAATGAAGTCAAAATCGGTAGCAGAGTCTTTCCAAAGTATTCTTAATAGCAGCACAAATGCAGTAACTCTGAGTGTGGCTGGAGAAGGGCAGACTGCAAATACTTCAATGATTTTGCCTGTATGGATATCAACAAAGCACAATCCTAACTATGAAAGACTTGTGTATGCTCTGTTGGACTCTCAAAGCGATACCACCTTTGTTGATCAAGGAGTAAGTAATGCCCTAAAGGCACAATCAAGTCCAGTAAAACTGAAATTAACTACTATGCTTGGTAAAGATACAATTGTGGAAAGTGAGAGAGTGTCAGGGTTGCAAGTGCGAGCATATGAATCGGGTAGTTTTATTGACCTCCCTCCTGCTTATACCAGAGATTACATACCTGTGAATCGTGATCATATTCCTACCTGTGAGGTCGCGAAGAAATGGAGTCATCTGTTGAGTATTGTGGATAAGGTACCGTCATTAAAGGACTGTGAAATTGGTCTGCTAATAGGCTACAATTGCCCTAGGTCAATGGCTACTCGAAAGGTAATTGTTGGAAAAGATGATGAGCCCTTTGCTGTGCAAACTGATTTGGGGTGGAGCATTGTAGGATGTTCATCTCCACGTTTTGATTTGCCTAAAGAAAGCAGTCTATGTCATCGCATTGCGGCCAAGGAACTTCCTCCTGTCACTCCATCAGACGTAATTCGTGTTCTTGAGAGGGACTTCAAGGACATTAATGAAGAAGAGAGAACAAAGGTATCTCAAGATGACATTCTTTTTCTCAATAAATTGAAGGAAAGCATTCATAAAAATATGCATGGGCATTATGAGATACCATTACCTTTTAAGAAAAGACCTATTCTACGGAGTAACAAGCAATTGGCTATGGCTAGGCTTGACCATCTCAAGAGAAGGATGTCGAAAGATGAACAGTATAAGGAGCAGTATAAGGAATTTATGAGTGAAATCATTCAAAGAGGGGATGCAGAGGAAGTAAATGACTGTGGCAAAAAGGGAGAAACATGGTATTTGCCTCACCATGGTGTCTTCCATCCAAAAAAGCCAAACAAGTTGCGAGTGGTATTCGATTGTTCAGCAAGGTATAACGGTTATTCATTGAACGATTACTTGCTTCAAGGTCCTGACATGATAAATAATTTGAATGGCATTCTGATCAGATTCCGGCAACATCCCATCGCTCTTATGTGTGATGTGGAAAAAATGTATCACCAATTTCATGTGAATGAGTCTGACAGAGATTATCTGCGTTTCCTTTGGTGGAAAGACGGGGAATTCAATCAAACCCCTCTTGAATTTCAAATGAAGGTTCATATTTTTGGTGCCGCTTCATCTTCAGGGTGTGCAAATTTTGGTTTGAAGCATATTGCAAGCAAGAATGGCCATTTATATCCTCTAGGTTCAGAGTTTATATTGAGGAATTTTTATGTGGATGATGGAGAAACTAGTTTGGAAGATACAGAGAAGGCAATTAAGGCTGCTGATGAAGCAAGGAAACTTTGTGCAATGGGTGGTTTACGATTGCACAAATTCATGTCAAATGATGGGGCTGTTTTGGATAGTCTTCCTATATCTGAACTTGCATCTGATGCTAAAAATTTGGATTTTGCATTTGAGTTGCCATTGGAAAGAGCTCTTGGAATACAGTGGCAAAGGGATTTAGATTGTTTCAAGTTCAACGTAAAGTTGCAGCAACAACCTGCTACTCGTCGTGGAATACTGTCTACAGTTGCTTCAGTATATGATCCGTTAGGATTTATAGCGCCTATTCTTCTTAATGGAAGGAGAATTTTGCAGGAAATATGCAAGCGCGGTACTGGATGGGATGATTCCTTGTCAAGGGAACTTCAATTACGGTGGGAGCAGTGGAAACAAAATCTGTCTGAGTTGCAAGAAATAAGTATACCGAGAACTTATGCACCTAACAATTTCGGGAAAATTGTCAAGGCGGAATTGCATAATTTCTCGGATGCTAGCACTCTCGGGTATGGTCAGTGCTCCTACTTGAGACTCTACAACATGGATGGGGATGTTCACTGTACTTTAGTAATGGGAAAATCAAGAGTATCGCCTCTGAAGGTCATAGCGATTCCCAGACTAGAATTAACAGCTGCAGTTGTCTCAGTTGAAGCGAGCAGTGTGCTTAAAAGAGAGCTCGATTATGTTGATGTTGAGGAATCATTTTGGACCGATTCAAAAGTGGTATTGGGGTACATAAGGAATGGGGCTCGTAGATTTCATACTTTTGTGGCAAATCGTGTACAACGGATACAGCTTAGTACAACTCCACAACAATGGAGGTATGTTCCTTC
>NW_015507793.1:45589-46021 GCF_001515645.1 Sinocyclocheilus grahami | reverse complement strand
TGTGTGTGTGTGTGTGTGTGTGTGTGTGTGTGTGTGTGTGCCTTCTGATTGGTTAATCACGCCCGCGCGCAGTGGAGGCGGGGTCTCTTTGGAGCACCTGAACTAGGAACTGTCCCTGGTTTTCATTTCTGAAATCCGGTCACCTTACTGTAAACATATATTTGTTTCTGCTGTAAAGCTGGGCATTTTAACACAGCTATGGGCTTGTCTCGAGCGGCCAGTCGACGAATTGCAGTTTAAGTCACTTGCGTGTTGGATTCAAGAGAGAGAGTGAGAGGTTGCTGCTTGACTTTCACTCACACACACACACACACACTCACACAAACACACTCTCACACACACACATACACTCTCACTACACACTCTTCACACACACACTCACACACACAACACACTACACACTCACACACACACACACACACACTCACACAC